>NC_135234.1:502709051-503009051 GCF_051348905.1 Ranitomeya variabilis | reverse complement strand
GGATGGCAGAGTCCTATTCTTTCCAGTGATAGCATAGTTTTTGGGGCTGTTATATTCTCAGTATTTAATCCTTCCCCGTAGTACACCACCATGACGTGTCACTGTATCACATCTCCTGCTAAGAGGAGATCTGAATTGTTTCCAAAATGTTACCAGGAACAGGGAGTTTAGCACAACTGATCTCACAGGGGTTCTAGCAGTACGGGCTCAGCAATCAAACGTTTTTTACCCTTTTCCTGGGAAAAACCCTTTAAAGCTTGCACTAAAAATGTTGGTTGTGTAAGAACGAAATGCTTTTTTTGGACATACAGATTTTCCATACAGATTTTTCTTCATGAAAAAATATTAATGTTGCATGTACGTGTGTCTTTAATGTCATCTGAAACAAAACACGTGAGCACTGCTATTATGGTGCGCAGGTAGGTTCCCAAACCAAATGCATATAATTATAAAGAACCTGGCACTCAACTTGGATTAAGGTTTTTTTATTCTGTAGTACGGTCAAAACGTTTCGGCCTGGTATGGCCTTCGTCAGTAACGTACAGCAGATTAACTGAGCGTCCACTCAGTGGATATGATGGTCAAACACCCGGGCAGCACTTTTGACAGCGGTGGACACCGCGCATAGACCCGCACTCCATCAGCACTCTGACGTGCTCTCTACTTGCCAGTAAAGGCACTACCCAGATAATCATAGGACCATCATACTACAGAATAAAAAAACCTTAATCCAAGTTGAGTGCCAGGTTCTTTATAATTTAATGTCATCTGTCATGACAACAAAATGTCAAGAAAAGGAGGAAACTTGATTATCAGGAAAAAGAAAAGGTTGTGCAACATAACCATGCTCAGAACAGATGATACACAACAACTCCTACAGTGAATTCTCGGCAATCATGAGTTACTTAACACTCATGAGAAGTAAAACAATTCAGTGGTTAATCTATACATCCTCTATTGTCAAACCATACACATTGTTTCTCGCTGTAGTTTCCAACTTGGGGTACATGGATAGAGTTTAGGGGTCTGTACACCTTTCTAAAATGTCAGGGGCTGGCAAGAAATATATCTATAAAATATTAATATCTCTTACTATATACTATTTTACTATTTACAGTTGAAACCAGAAGTGTACATACACTATATAAAAAGACACATAGGCATGTTTTTTTAATATCTGACATGAAATCAGAATAAACCTTTCCTGTTTCAGGTCAATTAGGATTACCATAATTATTAATATTTGCCAAATGCCAGAATAATGAGAGAGATAATGTTTTAAGGCATTTTTATTACTTACTGCAGTCAAAAGTTTACATACACTATGATTACTATGCCTTTAAACAAATCTGGACCGCCCATATGTCATGTGTTTGGAAGCTGATAAGTTTTTTGGCAACATCTGAGTTAATTAAGAGACATACCTGTTGATGCATTTTAATGCGCACCTGAAACACGCTGCTTCTTTGTGTAGCATCATGGGAAAATCTCAAGAAATCAGCCAAGATATCAGGAAGAAAATTGTGGACTTGCACAAGTCTGGCTTATCCTTGGGTACAATTTAAAGATACCTGAATGTGCCTCGTTCACCTGTACAAACAATTATATGCAAGTGCAAACAAGATGGGAATGTCCATCCATCATACCGCTCTGGAAGGAGAATGGTTCTGTGTCCCAGAGATAAACGGACTTTGGTCCGACATGTGCATATATTAACCCAAGGACAAAAGCAATAGACCTTGTGAAGATGATGGCGGAAGCTGGTAAGATTGTGCCAATATCCACAGTGAAATGAGTACTGTATCAACATGGGCTGGAAGGCCACTCTGCAAGGAAGAAGCCATTACTCCAAAAGAAACATAAAAAAAGTCAGATTATTGTTTGCAAATGCACACAGGAACAAAGACCCTCATTTTTGGAGACATGTCCTGTGGTCTGATGAAACTAAAATTTAACTTTTGGGCATAATGACGTTAGGAGGAAAAAGGGAGAATCTTGGAAGCCTAAAGAAAACCATCTCAACTGAGAAACACGGGGGTGGCAGCACCATGTTGTGGGGTTGTTTTGCTGCAGGAGGGACTGGTGCATTTCCCAAAATAGAGGGCGTCATGAGAAAAGAAGATTATGTGGCAATACTGAAGCAACATCTCAAGGCATCAGCCAGGAAGTAAAAGCTTGGATGGAAATGGGTCTTCCAAATGTACAATGACACGAAGCATACTGCCAAAATGGTAACAAAGTGGCCAAAGGATAACAAAGTCAATGTTTTGGAGTGGTCATAACAAAGCCCTGCTCTCAATCCTATTGAAAATGTATGGGCAAAACTGAAAAGGCAGGTGAAAGCAAGGCGACCTATAAACCTGGATCAGTTACACCAGTTTTGTCAGGAGAAATGGGCCCAAATTCCAACCAACTATTGTGAGAGGCTTGTGGAAGGATATCCCAAATGTCTGACCCAAGTCATTCAGCTTAAGGGCAATGGTACCAAATACTAATGAAATGTATGTAAACTTTTGACTCTCCAGTAAGTAATAAAAATGCCATGAAACATTCTATCTCATTATTCTGGCATTTGGCAAATATTATTATGGTAATCCTAATTGACCTAAAACGGGAAAGGTTTATTCTGATTTCATGTCAGATATTGAGAAAAGCATACATATGTGTCTTTTCATATAGTGTATATAAACTTTTGGTTTCAACTGTAAATATGGCTACAAAATAATAATATCTCTTACTACGGTATTTTAGATGATAAATATAGCTATAGAATGTATAAACAAAAACAGCACACTGTAAGCGTTAGGATGTTAGTCTACGTTCACATTTGCGGTCTGCGCCGCAGCGTCGGGCGCCGCAGCGTCGCCGCATGTGTCATGCGCCCCTATATTTAACATGGGGGCGCATGGACATGAGTCACACTTGCGTTTTGCGCCGCATGAGTCACTGCAGCGCACGCGTCCGGGCGCAGAGGACGCAGCAAGTTGCATTTTTGCTGCGTCCAAAATCAATCAAAAAAAGGACGCATGCGGCGCAAAACGCAGCGTTGTGCATGCGTTTTGCTGCGTTTTTGTTTGCGTTGTGCGTTGCGTCGCCGACGCTGCGGCGCACAACGCAAATGTGAACGTAGCCTTAGTGCTTACGGAGTGCTGCTCTACTCTTTTGCTTGTATATTATGCAGTTAAAGCAGCTTGCACCTGTTCACACTTGTTTTATTCTGTTCGGAAGTGCTGGTCAGTTTTTTTTTTTTTTTTTTGACTGAGCAGAACACTCCTCACATCAGTCGAAGATTATCTTTGATTAGTACTGGATCCTATCTGCCCATTAAATTTGTGGGCTTTTAGGCCAGGAGAGGCGTGTTGATAAATATTAGGTTCAGGGTCCTATCAGAGAAAGATACGCCTTGTCATGGCTGGTGGGCCTTCATGAACTGACTAATTTATGCGTTAAGTACCTTCATGTCTATAAGTATATTCTATATAGCAGTAATACTGTTCTAATTTCATATATTCAGTGTGAGCATTCATCTTAGTGCTTTCAGTGTGCTGCTGTATTGTTCTGTTTGTATAACTCTACTATTTTACATTATAAATAGGGCTACATATACACTGCTCAAAAATGGAGAGCTTAAACAACACAATCGAACTCCAAGTCAATCACACTTCTGTGAATTCAACCTGTCCAGTTATGAATCAACACTGATTGTGCATCAAGTTTTCCTGCAGTTGTGCAAATGGAACAGACAACAGGTAAAAATTATAGGCAATTAGCAAGACAACCCATATACAGAATTATCTCTTATTATATACTATTTTATAATATACATATGGATATATACAAATCAGGATTGGACTGTCCTCTGTGCACCCACAGCCTAATTTACAAAAAAGATTTTTAAAGTAATAAACAATGTATTGGCAACAATAATGGTATGTTTAAACTTACTACTATACCCTATCTATTATAATTAGTCTAATGACTCTAAAGCTCCTAACAGGCTCCCTTTAACAGCAGTCACTGAACCTTGTATGGAGCTGTTGTGTTCAGCCCCATACTTTGCTTAAATATGACAATAGCCAGAACAGATAAAAGCTGATCCATAGGAGTCCCAGGTGTCTGATCTCCACCGATCTGATATTGATGACCTATTCAACTATTAACCCCTTTAATTTTCCTTTAACGGTGAAAATCTATATATATATATAATTGTCTAAGGGGTACTTCCGTCTGTCTGTCCCGGAAATCCCGCGTTGCTGATTGGTCTCGCCAGCTGCCTGTCATGGCTGCCGCAACCAATCAGCGACGGGCACAGTCCGATTAGTCCCTCCCTACTCCCCAGCAGTCAGTGCCCGGCGCCGGCTCCATACTCCCCTCCAGTCATCGCTCACATAGAGTTAATGCCAGCGGTAATGGACCGCGCTATGCCACGGGTAACGCACTCCGTTACCGCTGCTATTAACCCTGTGAGTCCCCAACTTTTTACTATTGATGCTGCCTATGCAGCATCAATAGTAAAAAGATGTAATGTTAAAAATAATAAAAAAACAAAAAACCTGCTATTCTCACCTTCCGTCGTCCGACGATGCGCTCGCGTCTGCCTGTCGCCATCTGCCGTTCCCAGAGATGCATTGCGAAATTACCCAGAAGACCGCTAAGTCATCTGGGTAATTTCGCAATGCATCCTGGGAACGGAAGATGGCGGCAGCCGTGCGCGCATCGCCAGAGCTTCACTGGATCCCGGCGGGTGAGTATATAACTATTTTTTATTTTAATTATTTTTTTTAACAGGGATATGTGCCCACACTGCTAAATACTGCGTGGGCTGTGTTATATACCGCGTGGCTGCTATATACTACATGGGCAGTGTTATATACTGCCTGGGCTTTGCTATATACTACGTGCCCTGTGTTATATACTGCGTGGCCTGTGTTATATACTACGTCGCCTGTGTTATATACTGCTTGGCTGCTATATACTGCGTGGGCTGTGTTATATAGTACGTGGGCTGTGTTATGTACTGTTTGGGCTGTGTTATATACTGCGTGGCCACTGTTATATACTGCATGGCCTGTATTAACGCATCAGGTATTCTACAATATGTATGTATATAGCAGCCACACAGTATATAGCACAGGCCACATAGTATTTGTCTGCTATATACTACATGGCTCCTATATACTACGTGGCCTGTGCTATATACTATGTGGCTGCTATATACATACATACATATTCTAGAATACCCGATGCGTTAGAATCGGGCCACCATCTAGTAGAATAAAAACATATATTAATTGGAAATATTTAATTATTCTGACTTTTCTTATTCCTGCTTAACCTTTATTAGCCTTTGCTATCTAAAGGTACCTTCACACTAAGCGACGCTGCAGCGATATCGACAACGATGCCGATCGCTGCAGCGTCGCTGTGTGGTCGCTGGAGAGCTGTCACACAGACAGCTCTCCAGCGACCAACGATGCCGAAGTCCCCGGGTAACCAGGGTAAACATCGGGTTGCTAAGCGCAGGGCCGCGCTTAGTAACCCGATGTTTACCCTGGTTACCAGTGTAAATGTAAAAAAACAAACACTACATACTTACATTCGCGTCCCCCGGCGTCCGCTTCCCTGCACTGTGTGAGCGCCGGCAGTAGTAGGGCACCTGTGCTTTGCTTTCCGGCCGGCACTGACACATTCAGTGCAGGAAGCTCTGTGCAGCAGCGCGGACGCCGGGGGACGTGACAGACATCAGAGGGTGAGTATGTAGTGTTTTTTTTTTACTTTTACAATGGTAACCAGGGTAAATATCGAGTTACTAAGCGCGGCCCTGCGCTTAGTAACCCGATATTTACCCTGGTTACCATTGTAAAACATTGCTGGCATCGTTGCTTTTGCTGTCAAACACGACGATACACGCCGATCTGACGACCAAATAAAGTTCTGAACTTTCAGCAACGACCAGCGATATCACGGCAGGATCCAGATCGCTGCTGCCTGTCAAACACAACGATATCGCTATCCAGGACGCTGCAACGTCACGGATCGCTATCGTTATCGTTGCAAAGTCGTTTAGTGTGAAGGTACCTATAGTCCAGCAGTGCTGTGATTAGCTATCTGATCACAAACACTCTCCTCTGTAGTCTGCTTCAGCAGTAATTCTGCCATACCCAGTCAGTTCTGTCTAGTAACTGATCATTCACCACAGCAGGCTACAGTCGCTCACAAGTACCATCTCACACAGGCGGCAGGAGAAAATACAGAATTAAAAGGAATCCATCATCAAAAATTGACCTTTTGTTTAAATCGGGTTTTTGTGATACATGTATTTAAAAAAAAATAGGATTTTTTTTTTTATTATAGTATGATCTTTGCTAAAAAAACAAAATCAGTAATCTTGCAATTTGCACATTGGCCACTGTGACTATTTTAGAATCATATTTCCTGTCTTTTCAGGAATATTTTACAGTAGGCTCCATTATCAGAGGCAGGATTATAATGAGAGGTAACAGCCTATTCGCAATAGGCGATGTCACAGCTGATTCTGCTCACCCTCTTTCCACCATGACGTTTGCACTGGCTCATTAGACACCAACGCAAGAGATAGCAACAAACTCAGACCCTGACCCTATACATGTGTTATTTCCTGAAACAATAGGAAGTTAAGAGTCCAAAAAAAGCCCGAGACCAGTGTGAAAAATTGCAGGATTTTTTTTTTTCAACACAGATTGTGCTATGTTAAAATTGTTAAAAAACAAACATTTAACAAAAAAATATTTAAACAATAGATCATTTTCCAATGATCACTTCCTGTTAAATAAACACCAGTGATTGCGCGCCCAAAGGGCGGCGCGGGGTGATTACGGACCACGCAATGGGGTGTACCCACGCACCAGACTGGCGTATGTGCAGACTGATAGCAAATATAAATACCTGGTGTACCTCTCCTGCCACTCCTAACATGTGTATGAAAAAGCTCTGTAGTTAATACTGTTCGGGTACAGCTATCCAATAGCGCTATCCATGAAGAAAGTGAACGGGTAGAGCTATCCCATAGCCCTATTCCTAAAGGAAATGAACGGGTAGAGCTATCCAATAGCGCTATTCCCCAATGTTCCTGAGCATAAGCTATTTCACATGGTTGAGCACACTTGGGATCTGCCCCCAAGGCCCTGCCCATGCCCAATGTTTGGTCCATAGATCGCGGCTATGAGTAAAGGTACCGTCACATTAAGCGACGCTGCAGCGATATCGACAACGATGCCGATCGCTGCAGCGTCACTGTGTGGTCGCTGGAGAGCTGTCACACAGACAGCTCTCCAGCGACCAACGATGCCGAAGTCCCCGGGTAACCAGGGTAAACATCGGGTTACTAAGCGCAGGGCCGCGCTTAGTAACCCGATGTTTACCCTGGTTACCAGTGTAAATGTAAAAAAAAAAACCCACTACATACTTACATTGCCGTGTCTGTCGCGTCCCTCGCCTTCAGCTTCCCTGCACTGTGTAAGCGCCGGCCCTAAAGCACAGCGGTGACGTCACCGCTGTGCTTTGCTTTACGGCCGGCACTGACACATTCAGTGCAGGAAGCTCTGAGCAGCAGCGCGGACGCCGGGGGACGTGACAGACATCAGAGGGTGAGTATGTAGTGTTTTTTTTTTTTACTTTTACAATGGTAACCAGGGTAAATATCGGGTTACTAAGCGCGGCCCTGCGCTTAGTAACCCGATATTTACCAGGGTTACCATTGTAAAACATTGCTGGCATCGTTGCTTTTGCTGTCAAACACGACGATACACTCCGATCTGACGACCAAATAAAGTTCTGGACTTTCAGCAACGACAAGCGATATCACAGCAGGATCCAGATCGCTGCTGCGTGTCAAACACAACGATATCGCTATCCAGGACGCTGCAACGTCACGGATCGTTGTCGTTCTCGTTGCAAAGTCGTTTAGTGTGAAAGTACCTTTAGTCCCGCTTTTGTGTACAACATTTTATGGCTTTTACAATTGTTAAAAAGCTTAATAAAAGACTTCTTTGTACACACAGTTGACAGTAAACTATTTGTCAACGTTACGAATAAGTTTACCCTGCTTCTGTGTCTCAAATATTTTGACCCTTATTTGTTGGCTTTTCCTTCCCCTGGAGAAAGCCACATATAACTGCCCCCGTGAAAACACTGGGAGAAGCAAATAAATTCCTACAATATCCAGAAAAATGTTTAGAATTGAGAGTCCTCAGTGGTTGATACCTTTTAATGGCTAACTGAAAAGATGGTAACAAATTGCAAGCTTTCGAGACTACACAGGTCTCTTCATCAGGCATAGACTAATACAAATTCTGAAGAATAACATATTTATATTACCATCTTTTCAGTTAGCCATTAAAAGGTATCAACCACTGAGGACTCTCAATTCTAAACATTTTTCTATCTACTGGCTAACACGGTACCAAGATATATATCTTTCCTGCACAATATCCAAGGACTGTACCTGAGATTTATTGATGGTCATTGCAAAGGCCAACATGACACGAAATTGACATCCTTGCATCTGGGACTGGCAAGTTTTTATCTTTGGAAATCAGGTCAATTCTTAGAATAAGAACTGTCTGACCCTTTGCTTTTCCATTTAAAGCAACGACATGAAGAACGTTTGCTTTTAAGCTTTTCACATACAGCCCTGTGCCATTACAAAGGCGACGCTTTCTGTTAAGATTACGCAAGAGCATAATTACAGCTCCTGGTTTCAGCTTTAGTTCATGAGGAGGCATTCAAGTGGGATTCAAAGAGTTAAGAAACTCTACAGGGTAATCAGTAGAATCACACCCTCCTCTTCTAAAATTGTGTCGAGGGAGCGATATGTTGAGTGTTCACCTTTAACTTGACTAAGAATTTTGTTGTTCAAGGCGTGAACGTCATCACTCAATGGCATAAGAATTGCTTTATAGGCAATTGCTTCTACCGTTGCATGGGTAATCTCAATTGAGTCGCCAAAAATAGCTGTAATTAAATCACCATCTTCAATAAAAGAATTCGAGATTTCAATTGTGTCTTCTGGTAGACCATATACATTTGACAACTCTCCATTGCCAAGTTTCCGTAACCATGAGTTGTACTCAACTTCATCCTGAGACGTTCTGATATTCTGTTATAACTGGAACAGTGAAAACTGATTCCAGGATTTTTAGTATTTAATGGTGGACTGTACAATTTGGGCTCTTTTTCCACCTTCCAATATTGGTAGGGTTTGACGAAAGTCACCACCGTTTATGAAAACTTTTCCACCAAATGGTCTTTTTTTCCACATTTGTCTTGGAACAAATTATCCACATCGTTCATATTAAAAAAGGGAGCCATTGTTACTTTGTCCCAAATAATGACAGATGACTCCCTAAGCTCCTTTGCTTGAAGTGAGGTTGGCTTAATTTTTGACACTGTGGCCTCATTTGTTGTAATTCCAAGACCAAACTTGGAATGGTAGGTGCTACCGTTTTGTAGTAATGTAGCCGCCAATCCAGTGGAGGCTACTGAGCAAATAGACTTCTGCTTGTAGTGCCTTGTGCAAGCAGTTGTACAAAAATGTCTTCCCACTGCCTCCTGGGCCACCCAGAAAAAAACAGTGTGAGCTAGTGTTGTCTGGCTGTGATGCACCATTGACTGCTTGCATAATTGCATCGAAAGCTGATTTCTGAGCTTCATTAAGCATAGCTTTCAATTGCTCAGCCTCCTGCTTTATTACAGCATAATTCAGTTGGTTCAGTATTACATTTACTGGAGTTGGGAATCTGTAGTCAGCACAGGACATTTTATTGCTTAAGAGCACTTCATTAATATCACGAAGAGCCAGATGCTCATCAATTTCTGGAGTATACCGCCTGGTGTAATCCTCCATAAATTCGGTTTTATATTTTTGCCATAATGCCAATGGTTTAGCTGGTTCCTCATATACACAAATTATAGCAAATAATTTGCCAATTTGGTAGGGCATTTGGAAAGCGATTGCATCCATTATACCATCTTCCCATTGGGAATCGTCTTCCAAAAGATGAAGATCAATGCACGCATTTTTATACGTGTCATATTTGACTCTATTGAAAGTCCTTAAGTCAGCATAAGACTTTGCTCCTCTTACATGAAGTAAAAGAAGTCTTAGGTAATACAGCTCACCATCTGATAAAGAGATTGTATACATTTGGGCAATTGTTTTCCCAAATTGAGCCCGTCATTTTTTCCATCCTTCTAGTACAGCTTTCCTATCCCAGACATAGTGTTCAGGGATTTCACTGTACAAATACTAACGGGCGGAAGCGTCAACTGTTTAAGGCTAGGGCTAAGGTTCACATTGCGTTAGTGGGTGATCGCTAACGGACAGCGTTGCACGGCGAAAATGTCGCAATTAACGCCGTGCAACGGGTCCGTTAGCGCACCCATTGACAGCAATGTAAATTTCGCCTGCAGCGCATCGCTAGCGCGTGCCTTTTTCGGCTCGCGCTAGCGATGTGCCGTTCATTTGTAGCGCGCCTCGGACGTTGCTTGCAGCGTCCGCGGCGCGCCCGAGGTCCGTTGCCCGCTCTGGCAGATCAGGGATCTGCGAGAGCGGGGACGGGAGCGGGGACGTTAGCGCGACCCCTAAACGCGGCCCCTACAAAAACATTGCGTTAGCGCAATCCGCTAGCGCTAAACGGATTGCCCTAACGCAATGTGAACCTAGCCTAACTCAAAATAAGCCTGCATAGTAGAGGGTTTTGAGTCTGAAATAACCATATCCACATTACCATCTGCGAAAAACACTTGCTGCATGTTTTCAAGGTGAATAGCAAGCCTTTTCATGGTATGTGAAGCATCACGCATTTAATTTTTTCTGATTCTCCACATGCCCTCAGGGGCGCTTATGTACCGAGAATCTAGGTACATGGCTGGTTCATTCCAGTTTAATGTATCAAACTTGATATTGGCACAGTCATGTCCTTTGTATACATATTTGAAAAGATATTTAACACTTTTTATTGAAGCACATACCTCAACATTGATATGGCAATTGTACTTGAGTAATAAATAAGGGTTGTATGGAACTACCCATCTATTGTCGATTTCTCGCGTTCCTCGTCTGGTTTTCCCAGTATTGCGTCGACGGTACTGTGGATAACCATCAACATTAAGGTTCGTCTCTCTATTAAATTCCTTTGATCTTCGCCACATGGGCAATGAATCATGTGCTTCATCACTGCCTCATGCAGTTTTGGATTTGCTGTCTCATTTGGGATTTCAGCAGAGGCCAATTCCTTAATTATTTCTTTGTCCCTCGGCTTATCTTCCTCTCCGAGGATTAAGAGCATGTGAGCGTGTGGTAGTCCACGCTTTTGAAATTCTATTTCATGCACATAGGCAACTACACGGCCAAAAATGTGTTTTTTCAAAATCTCGTTAAGCACGGCTTGGGGTTTGATTTTAAATCCTCGTGTAACCAAATCTGTTCTGAACTCTGGCCTTTGCCATGGTTCTAAGTTTTCAGTAATTTCTTTCCACTTTGGGTTACAGGTCATCGTAACAAAAAGATCTGACTTTCCGAATTTTCGGACAATTGTCATGGCGTCTTAGTAATTTTGCTGCATAGCTTTTGGGCATCCAATGAAAGTGGACAGTAAAATTACTGGTGTCCCAGCTTTTAGCCCTTGGTGTAATGCAGCATTATGGATGTGATCCATAACGCCGGCATAACTGTCGAAGCGTAATGCCTTTTGATTTTGTTTCATATATTCGATCCTATCGGACTCAATTTTGACGTAACTGTCAACGATAAATTGTTGCGTCAACTTACCTGCATTTAAAAGGGGATTGAACTCGTCACGAATGGCAAGCCTCTATGCATAGTACTGCAACAGGGTGATTTTTTCTTGTCGTTCTTGATCCACTGGTATGGATGGTAGATGAATGTCACCAATTCCTTGATGTTGCACACTTAGGGCAATTGGAGTTGTCAAATTTATTGTTCATCTACTGTCCCCTTATGGTAATAGAAGTGGATATGTCATTGCATCACACCTTCTGTGAAGAAAGCTTATTTGAACAGTTTGGTTTTCAATTTTGAGGTGAACTCTGATGTCCCTATTAAATGGGGGGTTCACCCATTGCATTTTGCTAAATTATAGCTACTTCATTGCACCTTGGTGCATTGTAGCGCCTCTGGTCATCATTGTAGTCATTTATAATTGACATTATTATTTCGAGTGGACCGCGATTTTCTAATTCAGCAATCCTCTCTTCCTCTATTTCAAATTCCCTCTTCATTGTGAAGGCTCTTGCGAGTGGGTTAATTGATAGCAGTGCTGGGAGGCACTTTTTATTTGCTTGACTTCTTGTACTTAATGCTTCTTCACTGTCCAAAATATAAATCTGGGCAAACTTGGGAGTACTACCCACAGCGGGATGCAATGGGGCAGTTCTGTGGTAAATTTGTCCATGAATTCAAAAACAGTATGGATCATGCCCAGGAGGTGGCGCTACTTGTGCTCCCATTGATGCCAAAGCAAGTGAGCTATTGTATTGCCTTATATTAGCCATAAAGTTATTAGAGTGCTGATGCTCTCCTTTCATCAACTTGACTAATTGATCATCCATACGAATGGGACGTAATTGGATGCACCCTCTCTTGCAGCAGGAAGGGAATGTTTTGTCATGCGCCATTTCGTCTTTGAAATTTTTACATTGGCAGAACTGACATGACCTGTCCCAGGCAGAAGGTATAGATGGAGAAGAGTAGGGGTCCTAGAACAGAGCTTTGAGGAACACCGACAGACAAGGGGCGAAGTGAGGAGGTGGTGTGGGGGGAGGGAGACACCGAATGTTTGGTCTGTCAGATATGACAAGATCCAGGATAGGGCCGAGTCTGTGATGTCAAGAGATGAGAGGATCTGTAGCAGAAGGGAGTGGTCCACAGTGTCCACAAAGGCAGAAGACAGGTTTAGGAGAAGGAGGACAGAGTAGTGTAGCTTGCTCTTGGCAGTTAGTACATCATTGGTGACTTTAGTTAGGGCAGTTTCAGTTGAGTGATGGGGTCGGAAGCCAGATTGTAACCGGTCAAAGAGGGAGCAGGAGGAGAGGTTGGAGGACAGTTCAAGATGGACGTGCTGTTCCAGTAATTTTGAGGCATAAGGGAGAAGAGATATCGGGCAATAGCTAGACACAGAGGAAGGGTCGAGGGAGGGCTTTTTGAGGATGGGTGTGATCTTGGCATGTTTGAAGGATGAGGGTAAGACACCTGTTGTGAGTGAGAGGTTGAAGAGGTATGTTAGGGTTGGGATGAAGACCGTGGCAAGGTTAGGGATGAGGTGGAATGGGAGCGGATCAAGCGTGCAGGTGGTTAGGTGTGATCTTGACAGGAGGGTGGAGAGCTGATCTTCTGTCATGGTGGACATGGTGGAGAAGCTGGTTTTGGAGCAACAGGGTTGAGCAGCTAAGAGGGGCGTAGGGCGCTGTGGGCCAAAGCTTTCTCTGATCGTATCGATCTTTTATTGAAAGAAAGAGGCAAAGTCTTCAGAAGAACTGAGAGGGGAGGGAGTGGGTGCGGGGGGACGGAGTAGATAATTGAAAGTGTTGAAAAGCTGTTTAGAGTTTTGAGACAGGGAGGATATGAGAGATGAGAAGTAAGTTTGTTTTGCGGCAGTGAGTATGGACTTGAAGCTGGCAAAGGACTGCTTGTATGCAGTGAAGTGGTCGACAGAGTGGGATCGCTTCCATCTCCGCCCAGCGATCCTGGAAGCCCGTCTCAGTTCTTTGGTCAGGTTGGTCAGCCAGGTCTGCCTGTTGAGTGTACGGGTTTTGTTATGCATGAGTGGAGTGGCCGAATCGAGTGTTGCTGTTATTGTGGTGTTATAAAAAGTGGCAGCAGCATCTGTTTCATGAAAAGAGGCTATGTCTGTCAGTGGGAGAAGGGACTCAGAGAGTGATTCTAAGTTGAGGTGTTTGAGATTTCTGCGAGGGTGAGTGAGTTTGTGGAGTGGGGGTTGAACACTAGGAGATGAGAGGGAAGAGAATGTCAGTAGGTTGTGGTCAGACAGGGGGAGGGGTGAGTTAGAGAGATCAGTAAGGGTGCAGAGGTCGGTGAAGATGAGGTCCAGCGTGTGGCCATCATTGTGAGTGAACCATTGAGTGAGGCCAAAGGAGGCAGTAAGCGATAAAAGTTTAGAGGCAGCTGAGGTGGAAGTGTCAATGGGGATATTGAAGTCACCCATGATGATAGTGGGGTTGTCAGCAGAGAGGAAATTAAGTAATCAGGTGGTGAGGTGGTCGAAAAAGGTGGAGATGGCTAGTTTTGAGGGGCGGTAGATGACAGCCAGATGGAGGTTGGAGGGGGAATAGATGCAGATGGAGTGTACCTCAAATAAGGGGAGAGTAGCAGAGGGTGGTAGTGGAATTAGGGTAAAGGAGCAGGTGTCGGACAGGAGCAAGCCAGCTCCTCCACCACGCTTGTTGCTGGGGCGAGGGGTGTGAGAGAGGTGGAATCCGCCATTAGAAAGCGCAGCTGGAGAAGCTGAGTCAGAGGGGGTGAGCCAGGTTTCAGTGATGCCAAGGAACGAGAGCTTGTTGGTGATGAAGAGGTCATGGATAAATGGCAGTTTGTTGCAGACGGCGCGTGTGTTCCATAGTGCTCTAGGTAGGGGGGACCGGGGGAGTGGGGGTGGGGTGAATGGGTATGAGGTTATCATTGTTGGGAAAATGTGCAGAGGATCGTGGCAGGGGGTTAGAAATGAGTGTGGGGATGTGTTGAGGAGGGCCAGGATTTGGGGATACGTCACCAGAGACGAGGAGTAGCAGACAGAGCGTTAGAAGGTGGGAGCAGGATAGGACATGATGCGGCCGTGTGTGTATGGAGAAAAAGGATTGTATGTGGAGGAACAGTTCTGAGGAGAAGGTGAGATGACTGGGGAGGATGGAGGGAGAAATGACTAGTTCTTTACTAGGTGGAGGGATTGCTGGAGATTGTAAGAAGGAAAGTAGTATGGGGGTGAAAGAGAAAGGAAACTGAAACATTGTAGTGGTTTGGTATTCTGTTACCCTCCAGCCAATTACAGTCCAATTCAGTCTAATTCAAAGTAATTAAAAATATGTAATTTGAAAGATGGAATTTGGAAGATGCATGGATGTGGTGAAACAGATGGATAAGACTACGTCTGGAGCAGACTCCTGCATCTGAATATATGTGCTGGTAAGAGGAATCAGCTGTGAGTGCATGTGGGGGTGTGTGGCCAGAACACATGTTCAGAGTTGAACAAAAGCTCATAAAAGGGGGGGGAGGGTTTAGACTGAGGGCTCAGAGGTATGCATGGAAGACACCAGAGAAGTGAAATACATTATGGAGCAAAAGTAAAGGGTGAGCAGTGCATACCAGAGAAAAAAAATGCAGTTCAGATACACATTCAGGGTCTAGGCAGAGCTGGAGACATTCAGTGCACACCAGAGAAAAAATGCAGTTCAGATACACATTCAGGGTCTAGGCAGAGCTGGAGACATTCAGTGCACACCAGAGAAAAAATGCAGTTCAGATACACATTCAGGGTCTAGGCAGAGCTGTAAATATGATTTACATCTCTTAAAAGCAGAGAAAGAATGGCGCTAGATCAGGAATAACGCAGGAGAGATGAGGACTAGCTGAGGATTGGACTGCCCTCCATGCACCTGCAGCCTAAATTTGCAAAAAGACTTTCAAATTCAGAGAAAATGCATTGGCAACGATAAGGGTATGTTTAAAGTTTCGACCATACCCTAAATACTGCAATTATTATTTCGATAGCAGTAAATGCCAATACTAAACATTGTGTGGTGCTATTGTTTTGATTCATTGCTTATATCTGGCAACAGTCAAAACAGATATAAGCTGATCCATGGGGTCCCAGGTTTCGGACCCCTACCAATCTGATATTGATGACCTATTCTATGTATATACTGTATCAACATTATCAACCCATTTAAATGTAGGATTTCCTTTAAAAAGACTGAGTACAGAATGACTGTTCAAACCCAATACAGGCACTCGGTGCGTCATGGCGGGGCCAATCATTTACCTACGTCTTCCCAACTGCTTGTTTTCCATCTATCTCCTCCCTTCTCTGGCTCTATGAAGCCAGAGCTGTCAATCAAAGAAAAAGGGTGGAGATTGAGGGAAGACAGCAGGTGGAAAGATGTAGCTAAATGATCGGCCCCGCCGTGAAGCACCGAGCCGCAGGATTTCGTTTGAACAGTCATTCTGTGCTGATAGTCCCTTACCGGTGAATGTAAACAGCAAGAGGTAGTATTAGTACCAACAGTAGTAGTGCAAATACAGTTATACGGAGATGATAAAATGCCATCTGTGATTAAAAGGTTAAACTTAAAAGGCATTATTCTGTCAGGGAAATGCTTAGGTTCAAAGACCCTATCCTGCCAAAGGGTCCGTGATACAAAAACAGTTTGTCTTAGGTCTCATTCACACATCCGTGTGTTAGGGACTGAGTATGGTCCATGATTCACTGACCGGCCACAGGTCTCCTGACACGACCTTGACAGCCTCAAAAGAATACAGGAGACTGCCAAGTACATGGCTAGGAGACTCGCAGTCGGGCTGTTCATCACAGTTCGTACTCGGATGTGTGAATGTGGCCTTACTGTGCAGTGCTGGTACAAGAGATCATAACATTGAGTCTTTTCTTAGTCGCTGTCCTTAGGCCGAGTTCTCACTAACACTAAACTCACTGCCTATGCTGCTCTCAGTTTTACAATCTGTCCTTATGGACATTAATCTGAAAACGAGATCAGTTTTCCTGCTCTAAATTCGAATAAGAGTTAAAAACAGCGTTTCGGGTACAATACTAATATGCTAAAGCAGTATTCAATATTTATACACAGGCAGTAACAGAGAATTAAAAAACAAGAAAAACAGAAAAAAAACCTGTGCCAATCTTTATACCTGGGTATTTCTGGGGGTTCAGGTGTCTGTGTTACTGGTGATGGATTCACGACTTCTAGAAAAAAAAGAAGAAATGTTTAAAACTATTGCTGTTAATGTTCTCAAGGTGGGCTGCTAAATATGTCATACATGTTACTTGTCCTTTCCACTGTATACGTCGTGCTGCAATAGAAGCAGATATTATATAGTGGTACATATACAGTAGTTTATGAAATATCAGTGGCACTCGTCAAAAATGTCATTACAAGGTTGGTTGATGCAGCATGAAATAAAACATATATCACTATCTAACCACCTTAAAACTCTTTGACCACTAGGCAGTTAATCCCTTAGCATTCACAATTCAGTATTATTAGTGTGCTGACTTGTGAATTTGACATCATCATGTAAATGCCAAAGGCTCAGGAAATGTAAAGTATTTTGGTGCCATCTAGTGGTAGATCTTCAGTACTACAACCACACACTAACAAGTGTTAGGAAAAGCGTACAAGTTGTTGCCAAGGAGCTTAATTACAGAAGTGTCACCAACCATGTAATGATTACATCACTATTGTTAAGTATATATTATTATTTCTGTCCCCTGGGGCAAGTTTTATCTTCATTTATTTTATGGGGATTTCTGTGTAATCTTGAATTATTCTTTCCTAAAGACATAACACGTAGGGATATCTGACCATTTACACCAAATTTATTGTGAGTAAATGGTCATTTCATCTGTTTGAGACTTGTCTCATCAATCACAAAATTTATTGATTTGAAATCAGTCTGCCAAACATAATAATTGTAATCTGGGCTGATCGTTCGGCTGACAGCCACCTCTCCTATATTACACAGAAGCGCTCACTCAACCAAGCACTCGCGTGTTCTCTGTAGTCCAAAATCAGCCATGTGCGATCCATATCCCCATATGACATGTCGTCTGGGGACCTTAAGGCTGAGTTCACACGTAGCAGAATTGCCGCGGAAATTTCCGCGGCAATTCTGCGCCTCCTGCCGCGGGTATATCGCATGCAGAATTTGCATGCATATACCCGCAGAAAAGTAGCGTTTTGCAAGCATAATTAGCTTGCAGAGTGCTAGCGTTTTCCAAGCGATCTGTAGCATCGCTTGGAAAACTGTTTGACAGGTTGGTCACACAGTATAAAAGACAACTATAAAAGACAACTCCATTATCCGGAATAGAAAGGTGCTACATTCTAACAATTACAAGAGATAAGGAAGACAAGAATATCTGTTGCTGTACATGGCTAAAGGCCCATTTTGAAGCGCGAATGTAAGAATGTTCATTCATGATTATTGGTGTAAACATGTCGTCAATCACCCGACAAACGAGCTAAACGTTCAGATACTTTATTACGGCATAAAAATCATTTTCCTGACAAGCGGATTCTGTACAGGAACAGAGCAATCGTTCTCTGGCCATATAGTTTTTGTTGACTATCTACAAGTTGATTGGTGCTTGTTTACTGGCACATTCACAAGGGCTAACAAAAACTGTGTGGGAAAGAATGACTGTTAATACAATCATTCTGTGCGCTAACAGCAGGATGTTGTCGTTAGAACATCCCCTAATTACATGGGGCAATGTGCTGCCAACAGCGATGCCGGCATCAACTATTTGATCACACGATGAACTAGCATTTAGCTCATTGACTGATTATCGGATGGTTTATACGGGCCATAAAAGACCAGCGCCATAACCTAAATATCATTGCTTCCAAACACTTCCCTTAAAAAGAACCTGTCAGCAACTTTTTGCCTTTTAATCTGAGAGCAGCATAATATAAGGCAACAGAGCCTGATTCCAGGGATGTGTCACTTACTGGACTGTGTGTTGCAGTTTCAAAACAATCAGTGTATCATCAGCAGGAGATTATCACTGCTGGACTAGGTCTCATGTGCACAGCAGTCAGGCTAATCTGTGTAACCCCACCCCCACCACTGATTGTCAGCTAGATGACACTGTACACAGGAAGCTGCCAATCAGGTGTGAAGGCGGGGATATATACAGCTCAGCATTCTGACCACTGCTACATCTACAATAGAGAAAGCAGGGATTTTATCAAAATTACACCAAGCAGTCCAGTAAGTGATACATCCCTGGAATCAGTTTTTCTTGCCCTATATTATGCTGCTATATTATTACATAGAACCTGGTTACAGATTCCCAAGTCCAAGTTATTTTAATTAATTAAAAAAATAAATAAAGCAGCTCACAAGGTTTTATAGATACGCTTAATTCTGGGGCAAACAATGCTCCTGCATAGCATTCCAATGGAAGTCCAAACATTCACCTTTTTGGATTTGTGACAGTGTAATATCATGAAATGGTATGTGCCATGATTGGTATACCATGGTAAATATGATGGTATGGATTGAGAGCGGGTAATATGTTAAATGGAAGACTATCCCGGCACTCACTGTGATTTTCTTCCACTTTGCTGTTCCTCTCCACGTGCACCACGATTACACAGAATGCCAACCATCTTCTATATTATTCTGAGCTTGAAATGCGTAGACTCTGTACCTCATTTTTATTATGTTACCCTGTCACAATAAGTATTTATTCAATAAGGAAGATTTTATGCTATATCCCTGTGGCAGGAAAAAAGGTGATTTTTTTGGTATTTTACCTACAAAGCCAACTGTGTTCAAGATAAACAGGTCTTATTGTTGTGTGAACAATCCACAACAAAAATGTACAGCTGCCCTGCAGGGAAACCAGAATAGGTCACAACCTCATCATTGTAGAAGCGCGTTTCAGGCTGGATCATGTGCCGCAGACACAATGCAACTTGTCAGAAGATGAAAGGGAAATAGGAAAAAAGAGGGTCAGTTAGAAAAACTAAAGCAGGAAACTCACCTGGGAAGATAAACTGTTGTCTATGCTGAATGTAGTAGGCAGCTTTTAATAAAAGATGGCAGCAACCACCCAGGCAGAATGAGAAAAACAAGCAGTTAGAGAGTATCAGGAGACCTGTCAGAGACTGCCCCTCATGCACTTAGTGAGCAGTCGGCATGCTGACTGACTGAACACAGCTCTTGTCAATACAAGAGTCTTCCCATGCCAAGTCCCAGGGGGGACAGACAGGTGTTGTTACACACCTATGCCCTCTGAAAAATCTGTGTGCTGACAGCTTTCAGTTAGAAGGCAAATGCCAATTAGAAAACAAACCTAAAAAACATGGACAAATAGCTTTAATAAGCCAGCAGATCCATTAGTGTGACAGTTTACATGGCAGAATCAACAGGGTGATGATGGAGCAGTAAATCATTTGCACCATTCGTGGTTCTGTTCTCTCTCCATTACATCTACAATATATAAAGGGCTTACAGAAATAATGATGTAATAATCACATACGGTGACTACGGAATGCTTAGATGCCATGTTCTCCACCTGTGGCGTGTGCACTGTCCCCATGCTGTGCTTTTATAGCGTACAATAAGAGCTTTTAATACAACTTCTTTTCAAAGAGGGGTAATTGGCCTCGGTCTTGGTGGTTATCGGTGGTTGTTGGCATTCTTTTTTAATCGTATAGGGAAACTGTGCTTTCCTATATAGTGGGACTACTGTAAAAACCTTAAGATTATTATTTTAATATTGAGGCTTATAAATGACATGTGTCACTCTATGGCTTCAGTCAGAGGTGTACATGAGGAAATCCATTTTATTTTCCATGACTTTTCATTTTTACACCTCCTGACAATGCACAATGGGTAGACTGTACTATATTAGGAGAATGCTGTGCAAAGCCTTAATGAGCAAATAGCAAATGTGCAATCACACAATAATCTGTAACACAGGGACTGTCAGGTATGAGGTAGACTGAAGGAGGGATGACCAGAGCATAAACGTAGGAAATAGAATTTAGTGGCAGGAGACATGGGAACAAATTCCTCCTTTAGGAACTATGACCCAAGATCTGCTGCAGCCTGTTATACTATACAAATACTCTATTTAAAGGATTATTCTCAATGTATGAACTTGGTAAAGTTAGACAGCATGAATATAAGCAAATGTGCAACTCGATGCCAAAGAGATCGACCACCAGAGCCAGGCTGAGTATGTGCAATAGCTACATTCCAGGCTAAGGAGTTAACTCTTGAGATCCTAGTCACCTCTCTCCATCCCATTCATTTTTATACAGCAGTTAGCGGATCATCTCGCTCTCCCTGTCAACCTCTAAGTTTCTAGAGCAATTTTCTTAATCACTACTCTCACTTCCTCGCTTTTTCAAGGACCTTATTATCTCTATGCAAATAACAGTGCAGACTTGACAACAAGAACTGACAGTCCTGAGTGTGTCACAGAAGCAGAAGCATACTGACCAGAACTTCCACTCAAGGAGGAGCACCCACCCTCCCCAGCACTAAGGAAGTGAAGAGACTGGAGAGCTGTATGCTACAGAACACACATGTTCAGAATAACCCTTTAAGTTAAAAAGTTATCTGCTGTCAAAATGAAGCCTTTTTTTAACCCCCCAAAATATATAGTTACTATGGAACTGGTCATGGTGACTGAAAATAAACCCCTAACTTATGTTACTGAAATATAAAGCCACTCATATACCATGTAAACTACAAAAAAGTGGCTCTACTCGTTTTATACCTTTTTTATTACTAAAATCGTATGCCACAAAAGCAATGCGAATATTAAAGCTGATTCTGCATTTCTATGTGTGGAATTATAATTCCTCTTTCATGCAATGATCTGATGGAACAAGAAAAGTGAGAAAGTCACAGCAAGAGTTTATGTCTCATTTTTTCCAGGCTTTGCATGAGGTTCAGCCAGCAGCCAGGATGACTTTACCCTGTGTCACCGATTAAGAGAGGGGAGGTCACAGCTGCCCACTAACAGAATCAAACAGCTGTCAGTCTATACGGCTCCACCGAACTATTTTCGCGTTGGCATCTTAGTGTATGAAACGATTCTGGGTGCTGTTAGTACTAGAAAGCTTATATGGTATGCTGCTAACTTAGTGTACGTTTACCTTGACACAGAATGTATATATATGAAACCTATGTATGTGGTTGGGTAAGTTTACAATGATCCCGACTAAAGTTGGCCACATAGTGGATAGGTGGCCATCTTGACAACTTCCACAGCCAATGGAAAGTGGGGAAAGCTTCTGCCCGATACTTTCTAGCACAATATTTCAGGAGGAATAAAATATCGGAAATGTTGAAATGTAAACTTCTGATTCTTCAGACCACGATCGGGGGTATGGTGGAACTGTTGTGCTGCTTCTTTACGCATTAGGCTGAGTGCACACTTGGTCTCTGCACCTGACCCACAGTATACGTCACGAGCTTTCCCTGATGCATAATGTAATGTTCCCATAGGCCCTATAGACTATATAGGAAAGCACAGCAGACTTTGCTTTCCTATACACAGGGCCACTGCATAAACACATATACCACTGAAATGGGTTTCTATGGCGGATAGCTTCCTGGACATCCATCCTGACTACAGCCACTGTTGGGCACCTGCCTCCTGAGAGTATGCCATTGACATTGGGCACAAACACATCGTGTACCTAGTCTTAAATTGATAACGAAAAATCCAGAATATTGAGCGTAGCGACACAGATCACACAACTTCAGCTACATAATATGTAACATGCATTAAAGATAACCAACGGAGGTTTATAAGAATGAGGATCTGTGCACAGCAACTGTGTCAACATGTTTTACTTAGCCCTGCAGTATTGACGGAAGATAAATAAATTATAGATTCAATCAAGTTGTAGCCTGACTAGGTATTTCCCAACTAATGCTCCTAGCAAATCACTATTCTGAAGCTTTACTGAGCAGCACATTCATCATACAACATTTTGAACTTTTCTGTTAGTTATAATTGTTCATGTTCTCTTCCATGATGCCCAAGAAAAATATTTTCACGTACCGTAATTGCAAAATATTCCTGTGATGGGAATTACTTATATTGTGGCAAACATATTTTGTTTTCCGCTTTTTCAAAACAGTCTACTTTTATAGGATTTTTCAAGCTCAAGAGATATGTCTGCAGTCACTCTATGTGACTGCAGATTGCCAGTGTGCACACTGTCAGGATTCCCTTTAAATAGCGGCCAATCCGGACAGTATGCACAATGCACACTGTAACAATTTGGCAGTCTGAGTGATTGAAAAAAAATCCTTTAAGTACAATTTTTGCCAATATAATCTATTTTTTTGGGCAGTTTTTAGTACACACACTAGGCACAACATATTACATGTTATATTTAGATATGGAAAGGATAATCTACCCATATAAAACAATCATTTTAATCCATGACAATCCATCAAGAGCAAACATCTTATTTGGCTAAAGCTGTGTTCAAATTGATTAAAAGGATGAAAACTATTCATGTAGCATGCAAAGAGCAAATTACTAAACAGAAACATGCAGAACATTGCATTACTGAAAGCCACATGCATGCTATATTATAGGAGACTGACGGACATGTATGACTGAAAGATAATGCAATTAAAAAGAATCTGTCAGCAGGTTTTTGCTTTGTAACCTGAGCACAGCATTATCTGGAGGCAGAGAGCCTGATTCCAGTGATGTGTCACTTCCTAAGCTGTGTCTTGTTGCTTCAATAAAATCAATGCTTTATTATCAGGAGATTATAACTAGAGGGCTAGTTTGCTTGGTGCCATGTAGTCCTCTTACTCTGTGTAACCCCTCTCCCACAACTGAGTGGCAGCTTTCTGCCTATGCACAACACAGTGTAAACAATAATTAGCGTTGTGGGCGGGGTTATGCAGAGCTCAGCATTCAGAAAACTGGTAGATCTGCAGCAGAGAAAACTCAGATTTTATCAAAACTACAACAAACAGCCCATCAAGTGGCACATTGCTGGATTCAGAGTCTCTGTCCCTCCATTATGCTGCTCTTAGATGGGATAGGAAAAACCTGTTACACCTGTTTAACCCAATAAAAAGCAAAAATTGCCACCAGTTCTGTACTATAATAAATATAAATATAATTATATTAGTCACAGATCACAATCAAGTTGACAGTGCTGTAAAAAGATGTTTAAATTGTGTTTGCCTCTGTTTATGGCTATTGATTGAGTTCTACTAATACCAAAGTGGGCATGTGACTATTGCCAGAATGCAGAACGGGCTCTCCAATTAAGTTCTAATGAGTGATACAGGCAGATGGCTCACTAAACATTATACCTTTACAAGCAGCATCACAGTGACACAGGAATGGCCAAATACACAAAAAAAAGGATTCTTACTGTTACAGAGGTGGCGGCTATAAGGGCCTTAGCTAAGGACCCCCAACTATTAGCCAGAGCAGCTTAAAAAAGAGCTCCATTTGGCCTGGCAGACTTGTCTAGGTTATGTACTGGACTTCATAAGAATATGTACAACTGCATTGCTGCTGGTGAAATGCTGGGGATACTAATTGATCGTCAGAGCATTACATCAGGCTAACTAATTGCTGGGGTGGTTTCTTTTGAAAAGGAGGTTTACAGATGGAGAGTAACTTTAAACGGTCTGATAGCGTCAGTTCTGATCAGGCAATATCAGAATATAGCGTCAGCCCCCCAAACTCGTAGCGCCAAGATGTCAATGTATTCATTGTTTAGGGATCATTCAGATGTCATTTGATCAGAGTATCAGTTGTCCATTATTGGTCTGAGTTTCATTAGTTTTTCCAGGATGAAAGAAGAAAAACTGATGGAGGTTTCTTCAACCTTCTGATACTAAACAGTACATGAAAAGCATACAGGTGACATCCGAGTGCTGTTTATTTTTTTTCACAGACCGATAGACTTGCATTGGCAACTTAGAGCTGAGAGTTGGATCAAAATTAGACGTCTCCGTGATTTTATATACACAGACATATGAACAGCTCCATAGACTACTATGGGTACGAGTTATATCTGTGAAAAACAAGGACAGAACACGTACAAGAAAAAGTGACGTCTGGGTGAGCAGTTAAAAGAAAATTTTGGTTAACCTTCTCTTATGAATAATGCTGAAGACAAATTTGATACTCTTTCTTTCTTTGGGTATTTGGCCAATCAAACAACCAAAACCTTAAAAATACTACCTGGAAAATTGAAGCGACTCTCTTTGAGACCCATTGGAGATGGATTTGGTGGGGTAGTAGCACTGAGGGGATTGGAGGACTGGAAAGGTGCTGGAGACGACGGTGTAGAAGATGTGGTTGAAGACGGGTTACTGCTTGAATCTAGATGATTTATTGCTGGAGGATGATCCTGTTAAAAAGAAAAAGAAAGTTGAGCCTAAAGACTAAAACGAACATATAAAAATGTAATGTTCATTTGTACTTAAATGCAGCTCCACCTAAGGGAATTATGTGCAATGTCTTAACACATTTTCATACACAGTTGAAATCATTTTATTGCTGACTGTATGATACCTTCTTAGTAAGAGCTTTGGGTAGGGTTCCAAATATTGGTTCTGCGGGTCTGTCCACCTGGTTGTTGATATCTGATGGGACAGATTCTGTCCTTCTTATTTTTGGTACTGTAAGAAATAAAAGAATCGCATGTGTCTGCTGTCATCTATGATATTTAAATATAAACGCTTTAAACTAGTAGGGATGTTACTTACGAGGAAGGAATGATATTCTACATGGTGGAGCTTCTTTTGTGCATTTATTATGACATTTTAATCTACACGATAAAAGCAAATAAGAAATGTTATGTTTCATTTACAATATTGAAGGAAGACATTTTGGAGTGAGAACAGCATATACTCATTTATACATAATGATTTCCTTAGTTGGGATTAAAGGAAAATATGGCTGGTTGTGACCTCTGATATCAGTGATTGGCTGCAGCAGTCACATATGTCAACATGATCTCTTCATGGCAGGCAAATAATTATGGTTGGGAACTGCAGAGCTATGGAGGGGTTAACAGGTAATACTTGTTTTTAGCAGTGTACGTCATGTCCCCCTCACTGCCCTCATCCTGGCAACCCCTTCAAATCCTATAGACATATACAATATAAAACTATCTTAATCACAAGTTCACAACTACAGTTTGTAATATACTTTGAGCCTGAATCATCATTTGCGTTTTTTAATTTAAGTCACTTCTTTTTTATATTTGTCTTGAGCTAATTGTTGATGGTTTTTGCACGCAAAAAATGGTAAATGATCTTTATTTTTGTCTTCAATCTTTTTTGAGACCCTTCCCATTGCAAATAGTCACACGTAAGTTTACATTTGTTAAAAATGTTGTGTGATACAAAACAAATTCACACCTGGGGGAGGGGGGAGACTGTAGCACATTGGTACAAACATTTGGCGACTGTTAAAACAGTTGTAATGGATGAATCAGCAACAAACATCTGGAAAAAAAAAATAAACATGCCGTGATCATAAAAAAAGTGTAAAGTAGACTGAAAAACAGGTGAAAAATAAAACAAGAATTTGGTGCAAATCAAAAAGAGCCTTAAAAGAAACCAACTCATGATGCCGTGAGCGGCATAATTAGATCCTGCGTTTCAGATAAAATATATTTTGAAGATCTAGCCAAACCATTGGCAGAGAAGAGAGGAGTCTGATGTTGTCCCCATCCAGCTGACTTAGGGTATGTGCTCACAGTCAGTAACAGGCATCGCTTTGGACGCAGCACATGTCCGCACCGTCCAAAGCGCTGACGGCTTTTGAAAGCAAGTGATTCTGCATGTGTTCATTGAGCCATGCGGAGTCACTTTGTCCTATACATTGTACGGTTGATATTTATCTTGCGGATACTGAGCGCAAAAAAGTTTCAAATGAATAGGTCAAATAAGTAAACATTATATTTCTGTTTTTTGTGTCTCAAACGAATCAGAAAAACGGAAATACAAATGGAAATGTGAACATAGCCTAATTGGGTATAAATTTGATGATTTGCAGTGCATAGCAGGGTGTACACAGGGCGTAAAATCAGTATAAGGGCCCTATGCAGTCCAATAAAGGGTCTGTTACAAAAACTGCTTTCTGCTTTAAAGGTGGAGGTGGCCCCTCATCTCTTGGGCCCTTGTGTGGCTGCACAGGTAGAACTGACAGTATGTCCACCGCTGGTGCAAAGTATGAAATACATTGCATGTTCTATACATTACATATACAGACCAGCGCAGCAGTTCAATTCTCAAGTTTATCACTACGCTGGTCAGTATATTCAGTGTATTGATGATATCATCTCAATATGTGACTATGGTCCCCCCTCCCTTAATAAAGATGTTATGGCCTGGTATATCATGACACCTGAAGAAGAATGTGTGTAGCCTTTGTATCGTTCCATTCACAGACATCAAAAATATTGCAGAATTGAATTTATTTAAAGGGGTTGACCAACATTGGGAACACTTTTTTTGGGGGGGAATTGAATGGATAGGGTGCTAAAATAATTTTTTTTCGTAATAGGTCTCATTTAAAAAGTGTGCATCTTTTACTTTCTATAGCCTCCGTGTTGAAGTGTCAATCGCTGGCTGCAGAATGACTTAACTGAGAATCTATCAGTGAGCTTGTTCAGATTACCTGGCTTTTTCTGAACTCCTCTCAGCTGATTTATGGCCACAGACAACATCAAAGTTGAATGTACAAGAAACAAAGAACCTGTAGAAGCAAAGTTGTGCAAACTTTCCAATGAAACCCAAGTGCAAAAATTTAGCCTAAATTCAAGTAAAAAATAAAATTGTCTCCAAATGTAGCCAGATCCTTTAAAGTATGCTACAAATGTGCATAACGTTTTAGATTTAACATGGATACGTTTTATCAACAAGCCCAGACTACCCATAAAGCATAATATTTAGTTATATAATTCAGTTCCATAGTCAAGTATTATCATTCTTGGTTCTTACACTACAGAGAGGAAGAGAGATGTATGTGTACTGACATGTACTGCTGCAAACAAAAGTCAGGTGATGAAATATACTGCTCAGAGCAGACTAACTGGAATAACATATGTGTTATCCGAAATACAGACAATGGAGACAGGCATGGGGAACCCAAGTGACTTCACTGCTGCACACAAAGAACTATGGCACCATAACACATGTAGAAAATGAGAATAAAAGCCATCATGGAGTGGACATGCTCTAAACCCGACTGATCTCTGTGTAACTTACTTGCAGTGTTTACATTTGACCCCAAACATCATATTCTTTTGACAAACGTGACACACTTGCGACAACCAAGATTTTGTAGAAAATCTGTTAAAATAAGCAATCACATAACAATAATAAATGTTAAGTCCAAGCAAAAACAGCAGATTCACTTAGGTAAATACAAATCTAGAAGTCCTAGACATAAAAAGTGCAAAACAGAAATTGCACCCTCCATACCATTTATATGGGCAGTCTCAAACATCCAGATAATTCCGGTACCGGAAAAAAACGGTACCGGAATTATCCGTGTCCGTGTGCCCCTGCGTTTCTGTGGCACATCAGTGTGGCAAACGTGTGCCTCCCGTGTGCCCACTGGGTACCACACGCACCGTGCAGGAGACAGCGCTAAAGTTTAGCGCTGTCCCCTGCATCGTGCTGAAGCCGCGATTCATATCTTCTGTGCAGCAGCGTTTTGCTGTAAAGAAGATATGAATAATCCATTTTTTAGTGGTATTTCGTGTTTAAAATAAAGCTCCATGTCCCCACCCCCTGTGCGCCCCCCCGCTGTTCTGAAAATACTCACCTGCCTCCCTCGCAGTGTCCTGTCCTGGCCGCAGCTTCTCCTGTATGCGGTCACGTGGGGCCGCTCATTTACAGTAATGAATATGCGGCTCCACCCCTATGGGAGGTGGAGCCGCATATTCATGACTGTAATCGGCGGCCCCACGTGACCGCATACAGTAGAAGGTGCGGCAAGGACAGGAAGCAGCGACAGCCAACGAGGGAGCCGGGTGAGTATTTTCAGAACAGCGGGGGGGCGCACAGGGGGTGGGGGGACATGGAGCTTTATTTTAAACACGAAATACCACTAAAAAAATGGATTATTCATATCTTCTCTACAGCAAACGCTGCTGCACAGAAGATATGAATGGCGGCTTCAGCACCATGTGGGGGGGACAGCGCTTACTGGAGCGCTGTCTCCTGCACGGCACACGGAGAATGTCCGTGTGCGGTACGTGTTTTACACGGACCCATTGACTTTAATGGGTCCGTGTAATACGTGCGCTCCGACGAACACTGACATGTCTCCGTGTTTGGCACACGGAGACACGGTCCGCAAAAAATCAATGACATCTGCACAGATGCATTGATTTTAATGTGTCTACGTGTGTCAGTGGCTCCGGTACGTGAGGAAACTGTCACCTCATGTACTGACGTGTGAAACCGGCCTATGACTCACACTCACACTTTGAGGGCTTGTTCACACTGGCATATAATACATAGGAGCGCAATTGCACTCAGACCAGTGTTATTGAATGAGGCAGAGCAGATCTAGGATTTTGTTTTCACGCTGATTCGGCAGCGATTGCGATTGGCAGCGTATCTTGCAAGACGTGCACCCATTCCGGTCAATGGTTGCATAGAAAACATTGGACTGCACTCGGATGTCATCTGAGTGCAGTCTGATATACGCCAAGACAGGCAATGGAGGCGATGAAGAGCTTAATCACCCCTTCTTCTCCTCACCTGCATTCTGAATCTCTCAATCTCTCTGTATTTCCTACCTAGCAGAACCCTCCCCTGGCTGATTGACAGGTCGTTAGCTGCCGTGTACCAGAATAGACCTGTCAGTCAGCCAGGGGAGTATGCTGCTAGGTAGCTAGTGCATCATCACGCCCTAATTCACTTCTAAACTGAACTGCAAAGCACTATTTCTTATTTAGGGTTATAAAGGGATTGACTGGTTCATTTTTACAGAACTATACAGTCATAAAAATGGTATGCAGGGGTGGGGGAGAGCTTAAAAGTTGCTGACAGGTTCCCTTTAAAGCTACAACATCAACCCAAATTACATCAAAAAAGCACATATAACTGAACAATACTAGAACAACAAAAAGAGGACCAGTATACTGTGCCAATTTACACTGAATAGTTTTTATTAAATATTTATACAATTAAAATCACAGAACAAGGTGACTACTAGGAAAGCAGGGACACTACCACAATAAATATGTATGCAACTTAAGATCAAGTAAAGTGCCTATGTTGTTATTAACTTTGTAAAGACTATTGTCCACAATGCTGTCAACTACTAAATATAGGGGCACAGTAGAACGCCCTGCAAAATTGCCAGTAACATTGGAACATATAATAATAAAGAGCAGCACTTACAAATGACCGTGACTTGTTTACGTGGCGTCCCTGCCGCCTCAACGCACGTTTCGCTTCTTCGTCAGGAGAACATAACAACATAGGCACTTTACTTGATCTTAAGTTGCATACATATTTATTGTGGTAGTGTCCCTGCTTTCCTAGTAGTCACCTTGTTCTGTGATTTTAATTGTATAAATATTTAATAAAAACTATTCAGTGTAAATTGGCACAGTATACTGGTCCTCTTTTTGTTGTTCTAGGTTCCCTTTAAATTAGCAAAAAAGGGAAAATCTATTCTATAAGCAACTGGGTGGTCGCTGCAAAAGACAATCAGTGGAATTCATTAGTTGATTTTTGTGCATGTACTTTTGCATGGAAAAGTCACAAATTATGGCACAATTAATTAGAAAAAATCCTAAAAATAAATTCTAAATCTTTTATGTTTTCTTCTCATATCATCGGCATGTGCTTGAAAGGAAATGTGTCACCTACAGTTTTTTTTTACCAAGTAAAACATGATGCTGAAAAATATATATTTATAATGTGACTTTTGTTTTGTATATGTAAACACTTAATTGACTGTATATCTTGTTTTAGTTCATTACGTTTTTAGCTTTACAACATGTTAAGTAAAACAAATTAAAATGAAAAAACATGATTTAAACATTTCCTTATGATACAATCCTAGTCAGATTTCTCAGGCAGCAATGACTGAAGTAGAAAAAGGTTGGAATGGAAAAAGTTGTGAATCATACCTGTGAGTTACTGAAAGACCTATATCTCGCCGTACCATCTGTGGTGACCCATGAGGAACCTCTGAAAAGATCGATATGCAAGCATAGATGTTTATACATATACTGAGAACTGGTGTTGTTTTATGACATAACTTCATTGCCACATAAATGAAATCTGTCACCAGGTTTTGCTATGTAATCTGAAAGCAGCATGATATAGAAGCAGAGGTCCTAATTCCAGCGATGTATCACTTACTGGTCCACTAGGGGCAATTTTGATAAAAATCAGTTTTCTCTGCTGCAGTTCTCCAAATGCTGAGCTCTGTGTAAACCCGCCCAAACCATTGATTGACAGTTTTCTGCCAATGTAAAGTGTACACAAAAGCTTCTAATCATTGGAACGAGTGGGGTTACACAGAGCAGGAGGACTACATGGCACAAGATAACTAGTCCTCCGTTAATTATCTCCTAGCAACAATAACAAACATCCTAGTAAGTGACACGTTTCTGGAATCAGACTCTCAGCTCCTGCTGCTGCCGGATTAGAGAACAAAAACCTGCTGATTCCATTTAAGGTTGTAAATAAAAAAGGTTTATTAGTCTTAATATTTCTGTTTCTGATACGAGTATAGAGATTTCTGCAAGCCTCAATAAGATAACTGGCGCAATTTACCCCAAGTACATAAATATACCCTAACACAACAACCTTTAATGCTCCCTAGCATCATTATAATTAAAGCGGGTTGTTCCATGAACAATGTCCATTTTAATTAGTAGATCTTAGAATAAAAATAAGTTTTACAATTAGATGTGTTAAAAAAATGTTCCTGTGCTGAGATAATCTTATATATGCAAAAACAAAAGAGAGTATACAGACAGGACATCTTGAGCCCTGTTGCATGGTGTTTGGAATTGATATACATTTTGATTCTTTCTATGAGATAATTTTTTTTTTAAACAGGCAGACAAGTCTTTAACCTTATAGGAACCAGCAGCTATGATCCCACGCTGTAATGTCTGTATACTCTCTTTTGCTTCCCCCTCTGTATAGGAGCTGTGGTATGATCAGACCATTTCCCTGTACGGTCAGACACAGCCATTACACGGTACACAGCAGGGGCACATTTGTAAGATTATCTCAGCACAGGAATTGGTACAAATGCAATACGATTTTTAATTGGATTGCATTCGTCTGATTTAGGGTACTGTCACACAGTGCAATTTTCGTCGCTACGACGGCACGATCCGTGACGTCGCAGCGTCGTATGATTATCGCTCCAGCGTCGTAGACTGCGGTCACACTTTGCAATCACGGCGCTGGAGCGATGCCGAAGTCCCCGGGTAACCAGGGTAAACATCGGGTAACTAAGCGCAGGGCCGCGCTTAGTAACCCGATGTTTACCCTGGTTACCAGCGTAAACGTTAAAAAAACAAACAGTACATACTTACATTCCGGTGTCTGTCCCCGGCGTCTCAGCTTCTCTGCACTGTGTAAGCACCATAGCTGGAAAGCAGAGCGGTGACGTCACCGCGTCACCGCTGTGCCCGCTTTCCGGCCGGCAGGCGCTCACACAGTGCAGAGAAGCTGAGACGCCGGAGGACAGACACCGGAATGTGAGTATGTACTGTTTGTTTTTTTAACGTTTACGCTGGTAACCAGGGTAAACATCGGGTTACTAAGCGCGGCCCTGTGCTTAGTTACCCGATGTTTACTCTGGTTACCCGGGGACTTCGGCATCGCTCCAGCGCCGTGATTGCAAAGTGTGACCGCAGTCTACGTGCCGTCGTAGCGATCAAAATTGCACTGTGTGACAGTACCCTTAATCGCAAGTGGGAGCGAGCCCCAAAGTACCACTCCAGGGTTTTTTTCATGTCACCGCTGGAGTGGTGCTTTAAATATTAGTCCCCTGCCACCTGTCTGATACCTACCTTCCAGCTTTAACGATTGTTTTCGCCATCGTTCCCAGTGTTTCACGGAGCTGTGCGGAGGTCACTTTTCAATACAAGTCTATGAGAGCCTTGTTCCGGACTCATTCTGGCTTTCATATACATGCATTGAGAACTTGTGACGTAATTTATGGCTTCCAGACAGTCAAAAGCTGCTCTCACAAGATGGTGCCGCTGGACCAAAGCATTGCCGAAAAACAGTGAAGACGCTGGAGGGGGAGTATAAAACTGGGGGCAGGGGGCTTACATTTAAAGCACCAATCCAGCGCTGAATAAAAAAAATGCTGGAGTGGTGATTTAAAGTGTACTTTGTTTGTGGGAAAACTCCTTTAAGTAACTGCTCAACAGCACCAAAATGCCTGATGTGGATAGCATAGGGCACATCATCCATATCAATGAGAAGCAAAGAGGCTTAATTCCGATGCCTACAATGGGCATAAAGAATATTTATCACCTGTGCGGGAAATTGAGCACACATTTAGAAACATCTTCATAGGGTGAACAATGGAGTAACATCAATTTAAGCAGAGAAACCTGATGGCAGGGGACATTCAGAGACATCATTGAGACCAATATCTTGAGCCTTGTAGCATGGTGTTTGGAATGGATATATGTGGGGGGCTCAATTAATTTTTATGATTGTGAAATTTCAGAACTCCCATAACAGTGAATTCAGAGAGACACGTAGGAACAATTACCTCTCAATTCCTGACTAGTGAGGAGCGAGTGTACTCGTTACTTGGGTTTCCCCGAGCATGCTTGGGTGGTCTCCGAGTATTTTGGCATGCCCGGAGATTTAGTTTATGTCGCCGCAGCTGCATGATTTATGGCTGCTAGACAGCTTGAATACATGTGGGAGTTCCCTAACAACCAAATCTCCGAGCATGCCAAAATACTCGGAGACCACCGGAGCATGCTCGGAGAAACTTGAGTAAGGAGTATACTCGCTCACCACTATTCCTGACATGTGACAGGGTTCAAGATGTTGATCCCACTGTTGGGAACCGTATTCCTAATACATTTATGGCATACCCTGTCCATATTCCATAAATGTCCATTTCCGAGATAGGATAGCGCTTTTAGGCTAGGGCAACCATTAGCACAAACTGCATCATCCAGGGATCCTTCCAAAGATACAGTTTGCTAAGCAATGCCTACCTCCTTGCTCAGTGGTCAGTGTGCGGACGCCTACATATTCTTCACTGGGTGCAGCAGAACATTTCTACACTCATATTACACTTTTGTCAAACTGACTTGAAAATAAGGAACCATTTACTAAAGGTGAATAAGCTCTAACCAAATATCAGACCCAAAAGCACATGTAATACATTATAATATACAATAAATAGATTGGCCATAAAAGCAATACTTTCATGTAAATTTGTCATCCACAGAGTCACAGTCCAAGCGCTTACCAAACCTGAAAGACACAAGAACAGGTGTACAAAGTCAGACACTGGAATTCACTGACAGGTACAGGGATTGTACAAAAAGTCAAAGCGAGAAAGGCAATAAATTTGCTCGGATTGTAACCTCCAGAGCTGTGGTCTTCAAGGTTAGCACTCAGGGTAGTATCTTAATAGAAGTTACATTATTTTTTGTTTAAAGGGATGTTTTTGTGAAACTAGACAAAAAAGGACCCGTTTTCCCCCAAGAAACTGTGCCACTCCGCTCTGCTAGTCACGTCTAGTATTACTGCTCTGCTCAGATATATAGAAGGGGTCCGAGCTGTAATATCAGATAGAGCAATGTGCGGAGTGTCCTAACCCAACAATTGTCAGTGATTTTATAGTACAGTGGCATGTGTGTTATTACTGCCAATCCCTATGATGTTTGTAATGTTGTTTTGCCAGTTTTCATGATGTCCAGAAAATCGCAACATCGTAGTACTGTGGCCCATGTTTTCTATATTGTCTCTTGTTTACAGGCTAAATATAATTCATACAAATGGAGAACTGTCCCAAAGTACAATAATACGGAATAGAATCACATTCAAAGTGATATTCAGTGGACTTTGAGCACTTCACATCCAAGTGCATCGTTTTTAAAGTGGTTTTTTTTTTCAAGTTTGGAAGCTTGACCCCCACTCCATTTACACAGGACTACTAAATGCGCTGGTTTTCGGGAACGATGGGAATCCCAACAATTGAGAAGTTATCCCCTATCCTACGGATAAGGGATAACTTTTGCATCATATGCACTTTTGTATACTTAACTGAAGAAGGTTCGATTTGAACCGAAACGTTTGTGTATACTGCAAAATAAATTCCTCTGTTCAAGCATCCCAAATTGTGTGCTAAGTTATATGTAGATTCTATGTTTTCACATGACTATAAGAACGTGATCTTATTTTAATGAAAAATGAGTCATTTAATTTATCCTGTAAGCTATTTTATGTATACCGTATATACTCGAGTATAATCCGACCAGAGTATAAGCCTAGACCCCTATTTTTGAAACAAAAAACTGTGAAAACTTAATGACTCAAGTATAAGCCTAGGGTTCGTAATGCAGCAGCTACTGGTAAATTTCAAAAATAAAAATAGATACCAATAAAAGTAAAATTAAGGCTAGTTTCACACTAGCGTTTACCTGATCTGCGGCAGGCTGCGGACTTCCTCCGTGAAGCCCTGCCCTCGGCCGCACCTCCGCCGCTAGCTCCGCCTACTTCTGCATGCGGCCCGCATGCGACCTCCGTACCTATCTTTAACATTAGGTACGCAGGTCGTGCCGCTGTATGCGGATGCTGCCGCATGCGTCGTTTTGACGATGCGGCGACCAGCGTAGGACGCAGCCTGTAGCATTTTTTTTTTTCCGCATCGTCAAAATGACGCATGCGGCAGCATCCACATACAGCCGCACGTCCTGCGTACCTAATGTTAAAGATAGGTACGGAGGTCGCATGCGGGCCGCATGCAGAAGTAGGCGGAGCTAGCGGCGGAGGTGCGGCCGAGGGCGGGGCTTCACGGAGGAAGTCCGCAGCCTGCCGCAGATCAGGCAAACGCTAGTGTGAAACTAGCCCAAGTGAGACATCAATAGGTTAAATGTATTGCATGGCTCACCTTCCCCCGTTATACTCACCCCCTTCTGGTGCGGTCACTGCTTCTCCGATGGTCTCTGGTGCCGGCAGCTTATTCCTGTGTTCAGCGGTCACATGGTACCGCTCATTAAAGTAATGAATATGCACTCCATGCCTATGGGAGTGGAGTCGCGTCCATATTCATTACTTTAGTGAGCGATACCCTGTGACCGCTGAACACAGGAACAAGCTGCCGGCACCAGAGAACATCGGAGAAGCAGGGAAGTGCAGAGACCACGCCGGGAGCAGGTGAGCAGGGCCGGATTGGCCATCGAGCAGGGCCGGTGGCAGTCGTGGGCCGCTCACCAGCGCCAACTCCCTCCCCCCGCCTCACCCCTCCGCCGTCGACTCACCCCCCCCACCAGCACCGCCGCTTTCAACTATACCGGCGTCTATGACGTTTATTTCATTGTATTGGTGCTGGCTGCATTACATTCTATGGGGGCTGTGCTGTATTACATTCTATGGGTGTTGTGCTGCATTACATTCTATGGGGGGATTTATTACATTGTATTGGTGCTGGCTGCATTACATTCTATGGGGGCTGGCTGCATTATTCTATGGGGGCTGTGCTGTATTACATTCCATAGGGGCTGTGCTGCATTACATTTTATGGGGGGGGGGATTTATTACATTGTATTGGTGCTGGCTGCATTACATTCTATGGGGGCTGTGCTGTATTACATTCTATGGGGGTTGTGCTGCATTACATTCTATGGGGGGCTGGCTGCATTACATTCTATGGGGGCTGTGCTGTATTACATTCTTTGGGGGCTGTGCTGTATTACATTCTATGGGGGCTGGCTGCATAACATTCTATGGGGGCTGTGCTGTATTACATTCCATGGGGGCTGTGCTGCATTACATTCTATGGGGGATTTATTACATTGTATTGGTGCTGGCTGCATTACATTCTATGGGGGCTGTGCTGTATTACATTCTATGGGTGTTGTGATGCATTACATTCTATGGGGGCTGGCTGCATTACATTCTATGGGGGTTGGCTGCATTACATTCTATGGGGGCTGTGCTGTATTACATTCCATGGGGGCTGTGATGCATTACATTCTATGGGGGGGATTTATTACATTGTCTTGGTGCTGGCTGCATTCCATTCTATGGGGGCTGTGCTGTATTACATTCTATGGGGGTTGTGCTGCATTACATTCTATGGGGGGCTGGCTGCATTACATTCTATGGGGGCTGTGCTGTATTACATTCTTTGGGGGCTGTGCTGTATTACATTTTATGGGGGCTGGCTGCATTACATTCTATGGGGGCTGTGCTGTATTACATTCCATGGGGGCTGTGCTGCATTACATTCTATGGGGGGATTTATTACATTGTATTGGTGCTGGCTGCATTACATTCTATGGGGGCTGTGCTGTATTACATTCTATGGGTGTTGTGCTGCATTACATTCTATGGGGGCTGGCTGCATTACATTCTATGGGGGCTGTGCTGTATTACATTCTATGGGGGCTGTGCTGCATTACATTCTATGGGGGCTGGCTGCATTACATTCTATGGGGGCTGTGCTGTATTACATTCTATGGGGGCTGGTTGCATTACATTCTATGGCGGCTGTGCTGTATTACATTCCATGGGGGCTGTGCTGCATTACATTCTATGGGGTGGATTTATTACATTGTATTGGTGCTGGCTGCATTACATTCTATGGGGGCTGGCTGTATTACATTCTATGGGGGCTGTGCTGCATTACATTCTATGGGGGCTATGCTGCATTACATTCTATGGGGGCTGTGCAGTATTACATTCTATGGGGGCTGTGCTGCATTACATTTTATGGGGGCTGGCAGCATTACATTCTATGAGGGGCTGGCAGCATTACATTCTATGGGGGCTGTACTGTATTACATTCTATGGGGGCTGGCTTCATTACATTCTATGGGGGCTGTGCTGTATTACATTCTGTGGGTGGCTGGCTTCATTACATTCTATGGGGGCTGGCTGCATTACATTCTATGGGGGCTGGCTGCATTACATTCTATGGGGGCTGGCTGCATTACATTCTATGGGTGGCTGGCTGTATTACATTCTATGGAGGCTGGCTGCATTACATTCTATGGGTTTTCTGGCTGCATTACATTATATGGGGGGCTGGCTGCATTACATTCTATGGCGGCTGGCTGTAATACATTCAATGGGGGCTGGCTGCATTATATTCTATGGGGGGCAGTATTACATTCTATGGAGGGCCTGCATTTTATTCTATGGGGGGCTGCATTATGCTCTATGAGGGGGCTACCATACATTATATATGCAGGGGCTGCATTATACTATATGAGGGGGCTGCATTATATTCTCTTGGGGGTTACATTATACTCAGGGGGCTACAATATATTCTGTGGGGTGGCTGCATTATACTCTGGGGTGGCATCATTATCCTATATGTGGTCTGTATTGTACTGTATCGCGGACTATGGGGAATAGGTTATACTATATGAAGAACTATGGGGTGCATTATACTATGGGAAGTGAATTGTACTACATGGATGACAATGGCGGGGCATTATACAATATGGAGCACTATAAGGAATGTATTATACTATTTGGAGGACTGAGGAATGTATTTTACTATTTGGAGGAGTGTATTATACTACACTGTGTTCCAAATTATTATGCAAATTGGATTTAAGTGTCTTAAAGATTTAATTGTTTTGTTTTTCAAATAAACTCGTGGATGGTATTGTGTCTCAGGGCTCAATGAATCACGGAAATCAATCTTAAACACATGTGATAATTAGTTTTCCAGGTGATTCTAATTAAAGGAAAACTACTCAAAAATGATGTTCCACATTATTATGCAGGTCACAGGTTTCAAGCAATATGGGAAATAAAAAGGATCTCTCTGCTGCTGAAAAGCGTTAAATAGTGCAATGCCTTGGACAAGGTATCAAAAAATTAGATATTTCACGAAAACTTAAGAGTGATCATCATACTCTGATGAGATTTGTGACTGAAACAGACCACAGACAGAGTTCATGCAAATAAAGGCATAATGAGGAAGTTTTCTGGCAGACAAATTCATTGGATTAAGAGAGCAGCTGCCAAAATACCATTACAAAGCAGCAAACAGTTATTTGAAGCTACTGGTGCGTCTGGAGTCCCTCGAACCTCAAGGTGTAGGATCCTTCAAAGGCTTGCTGTGGTGCATAAACCTACTATTCGGCCACTCCTAAACAGTGTTCACAAGCAGAAACGGTTGCAGTGGGCCCAGACATACATGAAGACTAATTTTCAAACAGTCTTGTTTACTGATGAGTCTCGAGCAACTCTGGACGGTCCAGATGGATGGAGTAGTGGATGGTTGGTGGATGGCCACCATGTCCCAACAAGGCTGCGACGTCAGCAAGGAGGTGGAGGAGTCATGTTTTGGGCTGGAATCATGGGGAACCAGCTGGTAGGGTCCTCTAAGGTTCCTGAAGGTGTGAAAATGACCTCAGCAAAGTAAATAGAGTTTCTGACTGACAACTTTCTTCCATGGTCTAAAAAGCAGAAACGTGCCTTCAGGAACAAATCATCTTCATGCATGACAATGAATACCTCTGAGTAATTGGCTGCTATGGGCATAAAAGGAGATAAACTCATGGTGTGGCCACCATCTTCCCCTGACCTCAACCCTAAAGAGAAGCTTTGGAGTATCATCAAACAAAAGATCTATGAGGGTGGGAGGCAGTTCACATCAAAACAGCAGCTCTGGGAGGCTATTCTGACTTCATGCAAAGAAATACAAGCAGAAACTCTCCATAAACTCACAAGTTCAATGGATGCAAGAATTGTGAAGGTGATATCAATGAAGGGCTCCTATGTTAACATGTAACTTGGCCTGTTAGGATGTTTTGGAGTTAAATAGCTTTTTTGTTCAGTGACCTCCTAATGCTGCAAATTCCACAAATGAGCATTTTCAGTTCTTTAAAACATATCAAATGTTTAGAAATACTACTGTGCCTAATAATTTGGAACAGCGCATTTTGAGTTTTTATTCGTTTTGGAGATTATACTGTTATCATTGGGAGGTTTCTTCAATAAAATTCGATGTATACTCTAACGGGTGATGACTTTTATTAGACTGACTGTCATTTGCACTGACCATTTAGGAAAATCCGAGAAAAATGTCATTTGCATAATAATTTGGAACATAGTGTATATGGAGGAATTGCAGTGTATTTTAATATATGGAGGACTATGAGGAGTGTATTATACTATATGGAGGACTATGGGGAGTGTATTATACTATATTGAGGACTAAGGAGTGTATTATACTATATGGAGGACTGAGGAGTGTATTATACTATATGGAGGACTGAGGAGTGTATTATACTATATGGAGAACTGAGGAGTGTATTATATTATATGGAGGACTGAGGAGTGTATTATACTATATGGAGGACTGAGGAGTGTATTATACTATATGGAGGACTGAGGAGTGTATTATACTATCTGGAGGACTGAGGAGTGTATTATACTATATGGAGGAATTGCAGTGTATTTTAATATATGGAGGACTATGAGGAGTGTATTATACTATATGGAGGACTGAGGAGTGTATTATACTATATGGAGGACTGAGGAGTGTATTATACTATATGGAGGACTGAGGTGCACATTATAATATATGGAGGACTATGAGGTGTATTATACTCAGCAAGCAAAATGTTGCCTATTCATCGAGTGATTGGATTGTTTATGTGGGAACAGAAATCCTTGTTCTCAGCAGCACATCGCCGGTGTAAACTGTAGATGTGCTGCTGATAAAATGATGCTGTATGGGGACAGATTGATCTAATTGTGATTGTTCTGTTCCCTTCATTCTTTCTCAAGTTGGTGCAAAGAGGCCGGGAAACAAGCGAACAACTTCAGTATTGTCGATCATACTTGTTTAGTGGCCTGAGATCAGCGCATGTAAATACAGCAGAAATGCTTCGCAGGGAGACCAGGCAAGGATGATGACAGTTGGAGTTAGCACCCGGCGCCTGGGAATAGCACTAACTCTACTGCTTTTCCCAGCCACCAGAGCATTTAATTCTGGTATGTGTAATGATTTTTAGGGTTGATGTCAGCTGGGTAATGTCAGCTGCTATCAATCCCTGGTGTAAGTAATGGAGAGGTGTCTATCAGACACCCCCACTACTAGCCCAGACCTGGCGAAATCCAGCGACTCTGAAGAGAGGTGACGGTAGTAACAATACCGCTCTTCACAGTCGCCGAGCTCAGTGCAAGACCCGGAATATCTGAAGAGCGGTGACGTTACTGATGTCACTGCTCTTCAGAGTCTCCGGGTCTCGTGCTGCACAGCAGAACCAAAAGTGGCTGTAGGCAACATTTATGGAGAATCAGAATGAGGTTCCATAGCCTTGGTCATCTCAATCCCTTCATTATCTACGAGATCCAGGTATGTAGGTAAAGTAGCGGCTTTTCTTGGTACCGCAACTAAAAGCAATAAATAGGACTGAGCTGTAATGCTGGATACAGCTGTGATTATATGTTAGGCTACGTTCACATTTGCGTTGTGCGCCGCAGCGTCGGCGCTGCAACGCACAACGCAAACAAAAACGCAGCAAAACGCATGCACAACACTGCGTTTTGCGCCGCATGCGTCCTTTTTTTGATTGATTTTGGACGCAGCAAAAATGCAACTTGCTGCGTCCTGTGCGCCCGGACGCGTGCGCCGCAGTGACGCATGCGGCGCAAAACGCAAAGTGCGACGCATGTCCATGCGCCCCCATGTTAAATATAGGGGCGCATGACGCATGCGGCGACGCTGCGGCGCCCGACGCTGCGGCGCAGACCACAAATGTGAACGTAGACTTATATAGTCGTGTTACACTCCCCTCACTTATTGTAACCTACAAGTGTACAAAGATATTATACAGTCACCATGTGACAAGTGGGCCTGTGTAACTTCAAATGCCAGGGCAGAATTTTAGTCCCAGTCCGGCCCTGCAGGTGAGTATGATGTGACAGCCGCCACTCCTGCTGCTCCCTCTCCCCCGCTGACCCCTGGGACAAAGACTCGAGTATAAGCCGAGTCTTAAGCTTAAAAAAATGGGCTAAAAAAGTTGGCTTATACTCGAGTATATACGGTATGTTAATTGTGTTGCTTATTGGGGTTGTCACATACCCAGGGCCACCATCAGGGCATTACAGCCATGACTGGCGTATGGGGCCCGGTGGGCAGAGGGGGCCCGCATCGGCCCCCTCTCATCTGCTCACCGGGCCCCTACCGGCAGCCGCAGGCTGAACCGGGCCCTTAGCGGCCGGCGCTGCAGCTGTTTAACGCTATTGACGTGCAGGCCCGCACCCGCACGTCAATAGTTAACAGCCACCAGTCAATCTGAGGCTGGCAGCTGACGTCAGCCGCAGCGTGCATGTCGCCGGCGTCTGACGTCATTGTCGCCGACGAGTGTACGCTTCAGCTGCGTGGAGAGAGCAGGAGCGCGGCAGGTAAGCAGAACTTTTTTTTTTTATTTTGAGCGGCGATCCGGGGGGCCCAGGGCAGAACACTGGGGCAGAACTCTGGACACACTGGGGCAGAACGCTGGACACACTGGGGCAGAACGCTGGACACACTGGGGCAGAACGCTGGACACACTGGGGCAGAACGCTGGACACACTGGGGCAGAACGCTTTACACACTGGGGCAGAACGCTGGACACACTGGGGCAGAACGCTGGACACACTGGGGCAGAACGCTGGACACACTGGGGCATGACTGGAGACAAGGGGGCATGACTGGAGACACAGGGGCATGACTGGAGACACGGGGGCATGACTGGAGACAGATGGGGCATGACTGTAGACAGATGGGGCATGACTGGAGACACAGGGGGCATGACTGGAGACACAGGGGGCATGACTGGAGACACAGGGGGCATGATTGGAGACGGGGCAGAATGGTGATACGGGCATGATTAAAGACACTGGAGGTAGGATTGGAGACGGATGGGGAGATCATATGGGGCAGGATGGATACTCATTAGGGCAGGATGGGAGAACATATGGCTGGAGCCAGGAATGAGACACACGGGGCTAGGATGGCGAATATTATTACCATAGGGGCTAATTAAAGGATATTATTACTGCAGTGATGTATTTATTTTATTTTTTGAGTACACTGTTTTAAATGGAGGGGCGGTCCTATTACTGTGCAGAGTGATACTATGTCGCCTTCTTCATGTGGTGTAATGTAGAAGTTGGGAAAATTAAGTAATGTGTTCTGCAAGTGGAACTCGAGATAACCGTGTTATTTCCTGCAGAGACGAGTCCTGGCTGGATGAAGTGATGGCGGTCTGTGCGGGATGAAAGATGAAGGACTTCACCTAGAGACGTCACTGGTGAGTCAGTGTTACCTATACACTGACACTATACACTGTATACTATATACAGAGGTCCTGTGTATAATGTCACCGGTGATCACTGGATTACCTATACACTATATACAGAGCTCCTGTGTATAATGTCACTGGTGATCACTGTATTACCTCTACACAGACACTGCATACTAAGTACAGATCTCCTGTGTATAATGGCACTTATGGTGATAGTATTGTGGGGTTTTTTTTATTATTGATCAGTATTGTAGTATTCATTCACTATGTGGTGGTAATATGTGGTCTGGTCATGATGTTGTGGTATTTGTTCCTTGTATTTGATATTATTCGATCACTGTGGTGGTAATATGTCATCTGGTCATGGTGTGGCGGTATTTGTGCCCTGTAGATAGTATTATAGGTCACTGTGGTGATAATATGGTGTCTGGTCATGGTGCTGTGGTATTTGCTCCTTGTATGTGGTATTATAGGTCATTTTAAAAATTGGAAAATAAATAAAAATATACCTAAATTCTATTGCATATTTTAACAAATATTTAATAGGTTACAGTAGAGTAGGGCCTGGCCAAAAGTGTCTACCTTGTCATTTTGGTGGCTTAAAGGGAACCTGTCACCACGTTTTTGGAAGATGGGATAAAAATAGCGTTAAATAGGGGCAGAGGTGGGCGTTACATTAGTGTGTTTGTTATGCGTTTATTACCCACCTAAGTTGCCGAAATACCTTTGCAAAGTCTCCGTTTTCGCCTGTCAATCAGGCTGGTCTGGTCAAAAGGGCGTGTTGTCTTCCCCCAGATTTTGCGTAGTTTTCCGTTGGTGGCGTAGTGGTGTGCGCATGCCCAAGGTCCCGAACCCTCTGCCAGGGGATTTAAAAGAGCGCGCTGTTCGTTATTTCATTGGTGATCGGTGGGCGCGGCCATCTTCCTTTGGCCGCGCGTGCGCAGAAGCGGCGCTCTGCTGGCCGCGGCTTCAGGAAAATGGCCGCGGGATGCCGCGCGTGCGCAGATGGATATCGCGGCCATTTTCCTGAAGCCGCGGCCAGCAGAGCGCCGCTTCTGCGCACGCGCGGCCAAAGGAAGATGGCCGCGCCCACCGATCACCAATGAAATAACGAACAGCGCGCTCTTTTAAATCCCCTGGCAGAGGATTCGGGACCTTGGGCATGCGCACACCACTACGCCACCAACGGAAAACTACGCAAAATCTGGGGGAAGACAACACGCCCTTTTGACCAGACCAGCCTGATTGACAGGCGAAAACGGAGACTTTGCAAAGGTATTTCGGCAACTTAGGTGGGTAATAAACGCATAACAAACACACTAATGTAACGCCCACCTCTGCCCCTATTTAACGCTATTTTTATCCCATCTTCCAAAAACGTGGTGACAGGTTCCCTTTAAAAAATCTTTTGGCCAAAACAAAAGCTGCCGGCTATATGTGTGATCTGGTGATGGGAACTGTCACTGTGTGATAGGTGAGAAGTGGAGATTTTCCAAGAGAGAGCGGTGGGACTGTGGACAGTTTGAGGGGTGGAGCGTGGAGCCTGGGCGGAGTCTCAAGGGGGCCCCGGAAATTTTGCCAGTATGGGGCCCCGAAATTTCTAGTGGCAGCCCTGCACATACCTACCAGACTTCTAGACATTTTATGGTAAATAAAAAGTAGCACAAAAATTACCAGTAAAAAATAAGCCCTTGCACGACTTTGTTGACAAACAATTTAAAAACACATGGCATCTTGGAAATGGAATGAGAAAGACTATAGAAAAAACTGAAAATGGCTGCAATTGAAGAGGTTGAAAGCTATGGATACCTTTTGTTTTTTTCTACTTGTTAGTGGTTACTAGGGTTGAGCGACTTTTGCTTTTTTAGGATTGAGTTGGGCTTTGTGAAACCCGACCTTCTCGAAAGTCGGATCGCGTGAAATCGGCCGATTCTACCGGACCGGAACACGAAACCCAATGCAAGTCAATGTGGATTATCATTTTCTCTCTCTCTCTCTCTCTCTCTCTCACGAAACCCAATGCAAGTCAATGTAGATTATCGTTTTCTCTCTCTCTCTCTCTCCCCCCCCCCCTCCTCCGTGCAAAGCATATGTTGTGTTTGACTGCGGAAATCACTGCAGCCCAAACGGTAATATGGCTCTATGACGCCGCAGAAACCAGACCGGAACCTATGTCATCACGCTGCCCACACTCCTTAATTGGCTGAAAAAATGGCGGGGAAGGCGTCATACAAAACGCGACTTTGGCGCCAAGATCGCCGACCACGTGGCCGATCCCACGCTGGAGTCGGGTCGGGTTTCACGAAACCCGACTTTGCCAAAAGTCGGCGACTTTTGAAAATGAATGATCCGTTTCGCTCAACCCTAGTGGTTACCTCAAGTTAAGAAAAAAAGTTGCACTAAATGTCAGATTGCAATGTTAATTTATTTTCAGACCTCTCATATGCAGTTTACTACCTGCACCTATTTTAAGACTTTGCTGTGGATGTGTATCTCCCAATAAGGCTGGAGTCAGATGAGCGTATGTTCTCTCGGGTGACAGAATTGGGCCGATTATGCAAATGACACTCGGCTAAAACTCTCTTGTACATCTTCTCCATTACCGACATCCGCGGAAATCGGACAGCACTTGAATGACATCCGCGTGCAGTGCAATGTTTCACACGCACCTGCAGACTTGTATGGGTAGGTGCGATCCGATTCTCAGATGCACTCACAGCATGATGCAATTGTTTTTTCATGCCATATCGGCATGAGACAACAATCGCAGATCTGAGCTGCCCTGTAGTATAAGGCTATGTGCACACATTGCGGATTTTGCTGCGGATTGGCTGCTGCGTATCTGCAGAAGTTTTCCATGCGTTGTACAGTACCATGTAAACCTATGGAAAACGAAATCTGCAGTGCACATGCTGCGGAAAATACCGCGTGGAAACGCTGCGTTGTTTATTCCGCAGCATGTCAATTCTTTGTGCGGATTCCGCAGTGGTTTACATCTGCTCCTCAGTAGGAATCCGCAGGTGTAAAACCGCAGGTGGAATCTGCACAAAAACCACAGGAAATCAGTGGTAAATCCGCAGTGCGTTTTTCCTGCGGATTTTGCAAAAACGGTGTGGAAAAATCCGCACACGAATCCGCAACGTGTGCACATAGCCTAACACTGATCCGAGTGCTATGTGATGTTTCATCATGTGATTCGCTAGTGTGAATGTAGCCTAATACATGGGATTTGAGGTATGTGTGTCCAAGGTAATGCTGCTTTCACTAGTTTGGATAAACAAGCACAGTTCAATTTCTACTGTATGTTAGTTTCTATATCTGTAGCTCAAAGAGGGATCTTCTGCGCTGTCTTAGGTCTTCTGCTTTCCTATCTAAACTAGTATCGGCTTGTATGAGTTCCCCTCCCTGAATGCTTTCTTTCCTCTCCATGCTCTTATCTGCCATATACAACCTCTTTTACCTCCCTGCTGCTCTCTTCATCAGGGCTCGTTCATACATCTATATTTTCAGTCTGAGTGCTGTCTGTGAAAAAAGCGGACAGCACTCAGACCAATGTTATTCAATCGGGCAGCTGTAGATGAGCGATTTTTTTCACTGACCTAATCAGAAGTGAAAAAACTCACAGTATGCACTAGCTTCTACCATAAATTGGTTGAGACTCACCCATTCAACTCTATAGGTGTGTGAAGACAATCAGATGCCATACAGAGCCACAGTATGGCATCAGATTTTTACGGATACTTTGCTATTCTGTCACATAGGAAAATGTAAATGGTCTTGTAAATGAATCATAGCTGCTGTAAAAAAAAACGAATGCATACAGACTGCACGCAGATAACAAGTGAGAACATTAATTTTGGAGAGGAGTATAGGTTAAAAGCTGTCGTTGCAAACTATGATTTTTTTCTAAAATAAAAAATGTTGAGAATAACTATTTTAAATAGTCGTTGACTAAATGGTCTACAAAATACTTTTCCTGTATGTATATAAAATGTATTCACCTGGGCTAAGATAACAGTTTATATTATGACTGTTCACTGAGAATACATAAAACACAGTAAATAGCAAAATAATCCTGCTACAATCCATACAAAAGACCCCACACTTACTTTGAAGTTGGAACTTCATCTATTCTATTCCCAAGCTGTGATTCATGAGACTTGCTCCTTTTCAGTGTTGAAAAGTTGGGCAGCAACTGCTGAAAAACTTTGCGACTAGGTGGTGGCGGTGTCCGAGGAGGCTTTATTTTCATGTGTCTCTTTGTCATTGGAGTGGTGGGGGGTGTTATTGTAATCCCATGGGGAGTCCTCAGTGTAAGCCTATTGCTTGGTGTTGACGAGCTAAATGGATCTTGGAAGCTGTCCGGATAAACATAAGGTCCATGTGATTCGGAAACAGGGATGGCAGACACTGATATGGATCGAGGCTGGTGACTGTTGGCCTTTGGAAGTTGAGTGTTTAAAGTCCAAACTGTCCCCACTGGGGATGAGAGGTCATAAGGAGATTGGGAAGAGCTGTCTTTTCGCGTTTCACTAGGATTCCACAATGTTTCCTTCATGTCACCACCTAGACAAAGCAAATTCCACAATAACACAATGGATAAGTCACAACTGGAAAAAAAAATCTAAGGCAGTTACGGAAACTTGCCAACAGTGCCAGACTAGTTCTGAGTTACAGCATATACTATAGCCCAGAGCTGCATTCACAATTCTGTAAGGTGCTATAATTATATATAATAAGCAGTCAGCAAGTAAATAGTCAGACATTGGGAGATTTGGTACAGATTATATAGTTACGTAGGTTGCAAAAACACCTAGGTCCATCAAGTTTAACCTTTCTCCACCAATTGTACATTTCGTCACTAATTTAGCTATAACCAGCAATGTTGTGTATCAAGAAAATCGTCCAGCCCTTTTTAAAAGCTGTTATACTGTCTACCATTACTACCTCCTGTGGTAAGGCATTCCACAGTCTGACTGCTCTAACTGTAAAGAACCCTTTCCTGTTTAGCTGCCGAAATCGCCTTTCTTCCACCCGTAATGATTGTACCCTAGTCCTCAGTATGGTCTTTGACGGAATAAGTCATGTACCAGTGTTTTGTACTGGCCACACATATATTTATACATGTAAATGAGATCTCATCCGAGGTGTCTTTTTCCTAAGGCTGCCATAACACTATCAGTATGTGGTCAGTATTTTACATCAGTATTTGTAGCCAAAACCAGGAGTGGAACAATTAGAGGAAAAGTATAATAGAAACATATGCACCACTTCTGCATTTATCACCCACTCCTGGTTTTGGCTTACAGATACTGATGTAAAATACTGACCAAATACTGATAGTGTGACGGCAGCCTAAGCCAGACAAGCCCAACTTTTCCAACCTCTCCTGATATGAGAGGCCTTCCATCCCTAGTAATAATCTAGTTGCCCATCGTTGAACCGATTCTAACTTCTGAATATCCTTTTTAAAATGTGTTGCCCAAAACTGGATTCCATATTCTAGATGTGGCCTCCCTGTGATTTATAAAGGGGTAATAATACGTTGGGATCGTGGGATTTTATCTCTGTTTTTATACATCCTAAAATCTTGTTTGCTTTTGCAGCTGCTGCTTGACATCGAGTACTGCTGCTCAGCTTACTTGTAACCAGAATACCCAAGTCCTTCTGTTCTGTAGTCCTGAGTATACTCCCATTTAATGTATATGCAGCAACAGGATTACTCAGTCCTAGGTGCATTACCGTATTTTTCAGACTATAAGATGCGCCGGACCATAAGACGCACTGAGAATTTTCAGAAGGAAAATAGGAAAAAAAAGTGTAAAATGGGGGTCCATCTTACAGCTTACTGGGGGGGGGGGGGGGGAGATCGGCATGGGTGGAGGATTGATCACAAGGGAGCGTGGTCACAGGGGTTGTTCATTGGTCCAGGCTGGTGCGGTGGCCTCCGGTAAATCCCATCCCAGCAGAAAAGAGTGTTTGCTTTTATGACGTGGTCACAAGAGCCATGATTCTGTCATGTGAGAGAATCGGCTCTACTATGCCAATGACACAGGCATTCTAGTGTGATCCAATTCTCTCGCATTGGAGAATCAGAGCACAGGTACTGAGAACATGGAGAATGGTTATGCTAATGACACAGCTCAAACTCAGAATTTGGTCAGTGTCAGCTTAGTGTGATCCGATTCTCTTACATGAGAGAATTGCAGCTCAAGTGAGGAGAAGATGGAGAATTAATTTCTACATCTTCTCCATTGTCTGAGTCCATTGATGTCGGACTCCACTCCGATAACATTCAAGTGCAGCCTGCTGTTTCACACGCACCCATAGAAATGAATGGGTGTGCGTAATCCAATATCTGGAGCAACCTGCCGCATGCTGCAATTTTTTTCTCATGCCGAATCGAAGCCCTTAGGGCTTCTGGAATAAATAATGGTGAAGAATATCCTTGTACTATTTTAAAAGGTATGTACACACATCATCTTTTATATGCTGGCATACCCACATCGTTTTTATAGTAGCATGGTTTTTAATCCATATACAGTGGGTACGGAAAGTATTCAGACCCCTTTAAATTTTTCACTATTTGTTTCATTGCAGCCATTTGGTAGATTCAAAAAAGTTCATTTTTTTCTCCTTAAAGGGACTCTGTCACCCCCTCCAGCCGTTATAAACTAAAAGAGCCACCTTGTGCAACAGTAATGCTGCATTCTGACAAGGTGGCTCTTTTAGTTATTGGTGCAGTCAAAGCAGAAATAAAGCGTTTTATAATTTCGCAAAAATACCTGTCTTTAGCCCTGGAGGCAGGTCTTAACCCCCCTGCTGCACATGCCACACTGCCGTCACTCAAGGCTTCTTCGGCGCCGGGCGCCGCCCCCTCCGCGCTGTTTTCAAATCAAATCCGGCGCCTGCGCTGTTTTGTTCTGCCTGGGGCAGGGGCAGTGAACGCTGCCCGTCTGACCTCAGATGCAGTCTCGCAGACTGCACCTGTGCGGCCACCCAGCTTGTGAATCCCAGCCCCGCAGTGTGTTATGCATTATGCACAGTCTCGATGATGTCATCACTGGTGAATGATGCTACGCTCTCAGCAGCTCATTCACCAGTGATTCTCAGCCTGGATGGTCGCATCTTGGTACCGTCCAGGTTGAAAACGATTTAGCCCCCAGACACGGATTACGGCGTGGGACAGAAAGACGGACAGGTATGGTATATTGTTGTTTTTTTATTTTACTTTTATTACATGCGATCGAGGGCTTTGGTGAAATTAGGGGTTGTCGTAAGTATAGTTTAATTGAGAGTATTAAAGGAGTCTGTGTCATTTTTTCAATTAAAGGATTTTATTCTGGCTGTGTCTTTATTTAACACATAACTATAGGATTAGTAATGGAGAGGTGTCTTATAGACACCTCTCCATTACTAAGCCATGGGCTTGATGTCACCTGACAATAGAAAGGTGACATCAACCCCACAAATATTAACCCCACTTGCCACCACTACAGGGCAAGTGTGAAGAGGCGGACAAAGCGCCAGAATTGGTGCATCTAATAGATGAGCCTTTTCTGGGCGGCTGCGGGCTGCTGTTTTTAGGCTGGGGGGGGCCCTATATCAATAGCCCCTTACCAGCCTGAGAATACCAGCCCCCAGCTGTGAGCTTTAGCAAGGCTGGTTGTCAAAAAAAGGGGGGATCCCACACTGTTTTTTTAATTATTTATTTAAATAATTAAAAAATACAGCGTGGGGACCCCTCTATTCTTGATAACCAACCTTGCTGAAGCTGACAGCTGTGAGTTTTGCCTGGTTGGTTCAAGAAAATAGGGGAGAACTCACATTGGGTTTTTCAATCATTTATTTTGTTATATTGCAGGTGGCGGCTGAGCGATACCCTGATCATCCGCTCCTGCTGTCACTGTTATTAGCGATCGCCGGCAGAGCAGGGGAGAATGATGAGAGCGTCTTTGGCACCTGCTGCTGGGTAACAGCACTTAAAGTAGTGCTTTTTCCCCGATGCCGATGCGTCTCACACGGAGGACATCAATATGTGTTCTCCGTGAGCGGGACGTTTTGCCGTCCGTGCTGACACTAAAAAACGGACTTGTCTACGTGTGGGTAACTCAGACACACAGTCCATTAAAAAACACAGATATGTGCACAGACCCATTCATTTGAATGGGTCTACGTGTGTCTGTGTCTCCGGTACATGTGAAAACTGTCACCACACGTACTGGAGACACTGACGTGTGAAAGAAGCCTAACAGTTGAGGGCAGTGCTTCATCCACAACATGCTGCCTGTGTTTGGGGCAGTGATAAGTGGCATGTCCCTTTAATAACACAGGTCAACAAAAAAATTTTTTTTTTCTGGTGTCCAAAATATTTTAATAAATTTGGGGTATTTTTGGGGTGCTGATTCTGAATATGCTATCAGTTTTGCCAGATTGGCTCAAGTTTTTGAGATTTTTGGTATCTTATTTATAGCACTTGTTGGTAAATGCGACGCATCATCTCATTAATTTCTTTGGATTAGTACTTGAACTGAGCAGTTCTCAATATAGTTTTGTGTTAATTAGTGTTCTAAAAGTTTGTTCATAGCTTGATTTTTGCACTAACTTTATGTTGTTGTCTGTTTTCCAGTGAAAAGCATGAACTCATCAAGAAGAAGTTGTCTTAACGATCCAGACTCATTCTGTTACATTTGTGGTGAATACACACTGCCAAAACATAGAAGAAACATAACAGACTTCGTAAAAAAAGTGTATTTTGCCTATTTTGGGGTTATGCTTGGGGACCAAGACAAGTTTTGGGCACCACACATAGTGTGCAAAGCATGTATCGAATTATTACGAAAATGGAGCAAAGGACAAAGAAAAAGCTTCAAATTTGGTGTTCCAATGGTGTGGAGAGAGCCAAAAAATCATCATGATGACTGTTATTTCTGTGCAGTGCAAGTGCAAGGATTCAATAAGCATAAGAAACGAAAATGGGAGTAACATGGAATCTGCAAGAAGGCCTGTCCCTCATTGTGAAGATGTGCCTGTACCTGTGTTTACCATAAATAACAGTCATTATGATGATTTTTTGGCTCTCTCCACACCATTGGAACACCAAATTTGAAGCTTTTTCTTTGTCCTTTGCTCCATTTTCGTAATAATTCGATACATGCTTTGCACACTATGTGTGGTGCCCAAAACTTGTCTTGGTCCCCAAGCATAACCCCAAAATAGGCAAAATACACTTTTTTTACGAAGTCTGTTATGTTTCTTCTATGTTTTGGCAGTGTGTATTCACCACAAATGTAACAGAATGAGTCTGGATCGTTAAGACAACTTCTTCTTGATGAGTTCATGCTTTTCACTGGAAAACAGACAACAACATAAAGTTAGTGCAAAAATCAAGCTATGAACAAACTTTTAGAACACTAATTAACACAAAACTATATTGAGAACTGCTCAGTTCAAGTACTAATCCAAAGAAATTAATGAGATGATGCGTCGCATTTACCAACAAGTGCTATAAATAAGATACCAAAAATCTGGCCAATCTGGCAAAACTGATGACATATTCAGAATCAGCACCCCAAAAATACCCTAAATTCGATGAAATATCTTTGGCACCAAAAATGCTGTTGACCAGTGTAATAGAAGCATATTTGCTAAATTTTCTACATGACTCCCAATACTGACACACCATATGCATTATGATATAAAGTGCGGTACATAAGATGGAATTACCTGGCCACGCTAGTTTCCTTAAACAGGTAAGGGCTCCATTCAGCCGAGAGCACTCTTCTGTGCTAGCTCCATACCTCTTCATGGTTTCTTTCACTTTTAACTCATTCATCTCTAGTAAGGCATCTAGTGTTAAGTCTTCAGGTATTTTCTACAAATGCAAAGTGAAAAACATATATTATGCAGTAAAACAATAAAGACAATCCAAGGAAAGGCGAAATCTCCTAATTTCATATCCAATGCGTCAGCTAATTTTCACTGCAGATTTTTTTCGAAGCATGTGCATGAGATTTTGTCACATCTTATTCACAGTCCTACGAATAAAAAAATGCAGAGAAAAATGAAAGAAGCACTCCAATCAATGAATGGGAAGATTTATGAAACCCTAATTAGTACAGAGACATACAACAATTCAGACTTCCCAGCCGCCATTTTCAAGTGGCGGAATAAATCACCTTCAGGGCTCGTACACATGATCGTATGATCAGTCCCAGTGCGATACGTCAAAACATCAAATTAAACCGGAACCAATGATATTTCATGGACCCGTGTACTTATCAGATTTTTCCTGGGACCGAGGAAAAAAAAAATTCCTACATGCACGAGTTTTATCTGCTACTAGATGGTGGCCCAATTCTAACGCATCGGGTATTGTAGAATATGTATGTATGTATTATGTATGTACGTCGCGCTTAGCACAGCCACGTAGTATATAGCACAGCCACGTAGTATATAAGGCTACGTTCACATTTGCGGTCAGCGCCGCAGCGTCGGGCGCCGCAGCGGCGCCGCATGCGTCATGCGCCCCTATATTTAACATGGGGGCGCATGGACATGCGTTGTGCTGCGTTTAGCGCCGCATGGCCGCAAGCGTTGGACGCAAGAAACGCATCAAGTTGCATTTTTTTTGCGTCCAACTTGCGGCCAAAAACGACGCATGCGGCGCAAAACGCAGCGTTTTAGCGTGCGTTTTGCCGCGTTTTTGTTTGCGTTGTGCGCTGCGGCGCCGACGCTGCGGCGCACAACGCAAATGTGAACGTAGCCTAACACAGCCACGTAGTATATAACACAGACAGCCATATAGTATATAGCACAGCCACGTAGTATATAGCACAGCCACGTAGTATATAGTACAGCCACGTAGTATATAACACGCACAGCCACGTAGTATATAGCACAGCCACGTAGTATATAGGACAGTCACATAGTATATAACAGCCACATAGTATATAGCACAGCTCACGTAACACAGACAGCCACGTAGTATATAGCACAGCCACGTAGTATATAGCAGCCACGTAGTATATAGCAGCCACATAGTATATAGTATATAGCAGCCACGCAGTATATAACACAGCCCACGTAATATATAGCACAGCCCATGCAGTATATAACACAGGCCACGTAGTATATAACACAGCCCATGCAGTATATAACACTGCCCACGTAGTATATAGCAGCCAGGCAGTATATAACAAAGCCCACGTAATATAAAGCACAGCCCACGTAGCATATAACACAGCCCACGTAGTATATAGCACAGCCACGTAGTATATAGCAGCCACGTAGTATATAACACAGCCCACACAGTATATAACACAGCCCACGTAATATATAGCACAGCCCATGCAGTATATAACACAGGCCACATAGTATATAACACAGCCCACACAGTATATAACACTGCCCACATAGTATATTGCAGCCAGGCAGTATATAACACAGCCCATGTAATATAAAGCACAGCCCACGTAGTATATAACAAAGCCCACGTAGTATATAACACAGCCCACGCAGTATATAACACAGCCCACGCAGTATATAACACAGCCCAAGCAGTATATAACACAGCCCATGTAGTATATAGCAGTGTGGGCACCATATCCCTGTTAAAAAATTTTTTTAATAAAAAATAGTTATATACTCACCCCCCGGCATCCAACGAAGTTGTCCCGATGCGCGCGATGCTGCCGTCAGCTTCCGTTCCCAGTGATGCATTGCGAAATTACCCAGATGACCGCTAAGTCATCTGGGTAATTTTGCAATGCATCACTGGGAACGGAAGCTGACGGCAGCATCGCGCGCATCGGTGGACGTCGGAAGGTAAGAATAGCACAATTTTTTATTATCTTTAACATTATATCTTTTTACTATTGATGCTGCATAGGCTGGGATGGGGCGACACACTGGCACTGACTGGAGGGGAGTAGGGAGGGGGCACTGACTTGAGGAGAGTAGGGAGGGGCCAATTCGCAGCCGGACTAAGCCTGTCGCCGATTGGTCGCGGCCTTCTGGCCGTGACCAATCAGCGACGCGGGATTTCAGTTACAGACAGACAGAAAGAAAGACAGACAGACGGAAGTACCCCTTAGACGATTATATAGATAGATTCGGATCACACTCTGCCATGCAAGTTAATGAGTCTTTGGAAAACATTGAACTGCACTCGGATGACATCTGAATGTGTCAGATTTACACCCACATTGACAGCATGGTGAAGATTGAACATTTTTTTACTCCATCTTCTCTTCATCCGAGAGAATCGGATCACACTATGCTGACACTGTGATCAAATAATCAGAGATTGATCAGAGTGAAATATGCATAATCGACCCAATTTTCTCGGAGGAGAGGATACAGGGTCATCTGAACCTGCCCTTACATTCATTTATTGGTGTGCTGCTTTCATCTCTCTTGTTTTTTTACGCTGTTTGCCCACAATGAATTTTAGGTGATTTTTTACGCTGCGTATTTTAACTGCATCAAAACACAGGGTCTTACATTTCAGCAAAATGGATGGGGTTTATAAAATCTCATCCTTTTTTTTTACTCAGCGTAAACTGACCTGAGGTGCGCGTTTCAAATCCACAACAGTAAATTTCTCTAACTAAATCCACATACACACGTCGAGTATTTGGTGAGTTTTTTACCTCAGTATTTTTAAGCCAAAACAGTCAGAAGAAAATACCGAACGTGGCATTACAGAAACATATCACCACTTCTGTATTTATCACCCGCTCCTGGTTTTAGCTTACAAATCCTGGGATAAAAAACTCACCAAATACTCATCGTGTGCCGAGGACTAACGCCACATTCCCACGATGAGAATTTGGTGAGTTTTTGGTGTTCCAGATTCTGCAGCATTTCTACAATAGCTAAATGTGGCTACTTGCATTTTCGCATAATGTTTTCCAAATGTATTGAGACATCATGTGTGGATTACATGCGGTTTTAGTGAATTTCTGCAACAGAAAAGCAGATTTTCCACATCTAATGCAATTCTTTAGGGAAAAAATGCACATTAAACTGGGCATACTCACAAGAGAAATTGAGATGTTGTGGCCTCAAAAACTCACCTCAGGTCAGTCTTTGCAGCATTAAAACAGCACAGTGGGCATGAGAGTTCAATAAATCCCATCCACATTACGCAGCATCAAAAACTCATTGTAGGAACCTTAACCTTAGTTAGGCTACATTTATTGAGGAATGGACCCAACCCATTTGGATCCTGCACCTACAAGTAGAGACTTTTGACAAAACTACAGTATAATGCTTGGTGGAGAGTAATGTATTAATGTGAACCTGGCCTTCTTGTGCAGCCCTTTTACCTCACACTACTGACACTATTCAAAACACTAGGACTGTAACACACAGCAGACTCTCCTCACTCAAATCCATAGCGTGTTCACATACCTGTAGGCTTTCTTTGCATACTATTTCCTTGCAGTGTTTTGTTTGTTTCCATAAAAAAATGCCATTAATTTGATTAATTTATTTTTTAAAAACATTATTTGGGAGAGGTTTTTTTTTACTTGGACATGTGTTCTTTTTTTCCTATACTCAAGACAGGTCGATTGGAAAAAGCCTGATGTGATACTTGGAGCATGATGCATTTAAAAAAGGACCCAAAAATTGTGAAATCACACCAAAAAATATTGCTTAAAATCTTTTATTTCTGATTAACTTACAGCAAACATGTGGCTTTAGCCTTTTGAACCTCCCCAAAAATACACCCCAAAACATGCCAATATAGAATAGGAAAACTGCGGAATAATAATGCAGCATACAATGCATAGAAAATGGCGCCTTTGCAGTGAGATTGCTAGAATAGAGCTAACAGCGCTGATATTATATACCCACAAAGCAATAATCATCATCATCACTGAATTGCATGCAGTCTGATTATAAATACACATTGGCACATCTATGGAAAACAGAACAAAGTAAAACCTGGGACGTTCCTGACCACAGTAAGAACAGTGTGGTTTACCACTACCTGAGCAAATGTTACACGGAAGATGTACGATTAACATTTCCATTTTTCTCAGCACACACCCTGAATAAATACAAACAAGAACAATCTAGAGGGATTCTGCAGACAAGCGTTGGGGTGTTGTGGGTGGACTGCCTTTCTGTACTGTTCATCATTACACTTTATAATGGCTGGCTATATTTGTCTGAAAGGATTACTAGACAGCAGCTGCGCTACTCCACCTACTTCTCACCATGTAGCTTGACCCCAACATTGGCCTCCATAATCCCCATCCCAGGAATATAAAACCGACCCACTGACAGACACAGAGTGTAGTGCGGAGGATAAGATAACACAACACCAGCGGACTATGCCGGAACAAAAACACCGCGTGAAGTCACAAACTGCTATTATGTATACTGTCATGGCCAAAAGTATTGACACCCCTACAATTCTGTCAGATAATACTCAGTTTCTTCCTGAAAATGATTGCAAACACAAATTCTTTGGTATTATTATCTTCATTTAATTTGTCTTAAATGAAAAAACACAAAAAGAATTGTCCTAAAGCCAAATTCGATATAATTCCACACCAAACATTAAAAAGGGGGTGGACAAAAGTATTGGCACTGTTCAAAAATCATGTGATGCTTCTCTAATTTGTGTAATTAACAGCACCTGTAACTTACCTGTGGCACCTAACAGGTGTTGGCAATAACTAAATCACATTTGCAGCCAGTTGACATGGATTAAAGTTGACTCAACCTCTGTCCTGTGTCCTTGTGTGTACCACATTGAGCATGGAGAAAAGAAAGAAGACCAAAGAACTGTCTGAGGACTTGAGAAACCAAATTGTGAGGAAGCATGAGCAATCTCAAGGCTACAAGTACATCTCCAAAGACCTGAATGTTCCTGTGTCTACCGTGCGCAGTGTCATCAAGAAGTTTAAAGCCCATGGCACTGTGGCTAACCTCCCTAGATGTGGACGGAAAAGAAAAATTGACAAGAGATTTCAACGCAAGATTGTGCGGATGTTGGATAAAGAACCTCGACTAACATCCAAACAAGTTCAAGCTGCCCTGCAGTTCGAGGGTACAACAGTGTCAACCCGTACTATCCGTCGGCGTCTGAATGAAAGGGGACTGTATGGTAGGAGACCCAGGAAGACCCCACTTCTTACCCCGAGACATAAAAAAGCGAAGCTGGAGTTTGCCAAAACGTACCTGAAAAAGCCTAAAACGTTTTGGAAGAATGTTCTCTGGTCAGATGAGACAAAAGTAGAGCTTTTTGGGCAAAGGCATCAACATAGAGTTTACAGAAGGAAAAAAGAGGCATTCAAAGAAAAGAACACGGTCCCTACAGTCAAACATGGCGGAGGTTCCCTGATGTTTTGGGGTTGCTTTGCTGCCTCTGGCACTGGACTGCTTGACCGTGTGCATGGCATTATGAAGTCTGAAGACTACCAACAAATTTTGCAGCATAATGTAGGGCCCAGTGTGAGAAAGCTGGGTCTCCCTCAGAGGTCATGGGTCTTCCAGCAGGACAATGACCCAAAACACACTGCAAAAAGCACTAGAAAATGGTTTGAGATAAAGCACTGGAGACTTCTAAGGTGGCCAGCAATGAGTCCAGACCTGAATCCTATAGAACACCTGTGGAGAGATCTAAAAATGGCAGTTTGGAAAAGGCACCCTTCAAATATCAGGGACCTGGAGCAGTTTGCCAAAAAAGAATGGTCTAAAATTCCAGCAGAGCATTGTAAGAAACTCATTGATGGTTACCGGAAGCGGTTGGTCGCAGTTATTTTGGCTAAATGTTGTGCAACCAAGTATTAGGCTGAGGGTGCCAATACTTTTGTCTGGCCAATTTTTGGAGTTTTGTGTGAAATGATCAATGTTTTGCTTTTTGCTTCATTCTCTTTTGTGTTTTTTCATTTAAGACAAATTAAATGAAGATAATAATACCAAAGAATTTGTGATTACAATCATTTTCAGGAAGAAACTGAGTATTTTCTAGACAGAATTGCAGGGGTGTCAATACTTTTGGCCACAACTGTAACAGAAATGGTCAGGCCAATTCCAGATGTGTCCCTTCACTGGACAACCCACTCGTTTTTATTTTGTACGACACTACTTAGGACAAAACCAAGAGTAGTCACCAAATGTGTGAAAAATAAAGATGGCAATCAAAAACTACAAATTGTACTTATCAAGGGCTACTCGCAAGAAGTACAAAAGAACTACAGCGGTGCTACTAAGTTCCCTGCCCCTAGTCTCATACTTACCAGCCACCATCTTCATCTTTTATTGGGGCAGCTCCAGACTCCAGCAAGTTGGGACCTGCCGGATCACTTCAGTGTTTACTAGAGAATACCAGAAGTCACAATGCAATGTAAGTCTATGAGAGCCAGATTAAGTCCAGATTGAAGCTCTCATCGACTTGTAACCGAGCTTGTAACCGTTATCTCTGATTTCCGGTCAGTCAGAAGTTGCAGTCACAAGATGGCGGCTCGGGACCGGAGTGGCGCTAGGAAGAGCTGAAGATGGCAGCTGATAAGTATAATACTAGGGTCAGGTACCACAGATTAGTAACTCTACTCCAGCACTGAGATATAAAAAAACACTGGATTGGTGTTTTAAATAGAACAAAAGGATTAGTATTAGGATTAGTACATGCGGGATCCTTAGCTCCTCCAACAATCAATTATCCGGGGCTCCTATACACATTAGACTGTTGGACGAACCTATAGTTATAGTGCGGTGCAGCCAGCATTAGCAGGGTTGCCAACTGTACAGACTGTAAAAATAAGGTACTTTTTTCCCTGTGCGTAAAAAAAATGTAAGGAGTCTGTGAAATAGCGATGTTTTTTTACGTGGCAGGTTCCTGTTAAACATTATAACGTATGGGTAAAAATCCTTTGTATTAGAAACATGAATCTTGGGTCAAGACACATTTGTATGTTACACCACTTTCCTTCCTTTGTTCCTTCAGACAACCGCTGCTCTGCCACTGCATTAAACAAGTCGTGTGCCAGCTTAGTGTTTCCCCAGAGTATAGTGCTGGGAGGCACCATTCATTAGAAAGGAGAATCAGTGTCACTGTAATAGCCTTACTGGTGCTGTAGAAGCCAATGGCCTAACATGCCCAGCACTTGAACTGTTTGGCACCACTACAGCGCTAAATCCTTTTATTCTCCTATTCACTCTGATTTTCTTTAGGCAATTAGTGAAACAGAACAGGAGGTTGTTTAGAAGGTATACATAACGGAAAGCAGATTAAATCATAATAACCTTAACGACCTTGGAGCAAGGCAGCTCAGACAAGCTTTCCGAACCTGCTCCCGGCCCTCATGACACGCGACAAAATAATCTAAGTCCAAGAAAGAAAAAAAAATAGACAACAGGTTTATAAACTCCTACCCAAAGCAAGTTCTACTAGTTTGTAAACTTTGCAGGACGATAAGGTTGTCTCTTTTATGCACCAGAGGTTACCCTTCAGTGGATTGTGGATAAGTGATCTGACTATGCGGTAAAAAGAAGGATGATACATATATGGTATTTACAAGTAAATTCTATAAGCAATTTAGAATAGGGAACTAATCACAATACAGACGGTACTAAACCAGTCTTGGCTTGAAAAGTCCAAACTTTAAGGCCGGAGTCACCCTAGTCTGTAATACGGACGAGTGCTATACGATAAAAAATCGCATAGCACTCGGACCAATGTTAATCTGTGGGGCAGCTCCCATCATCCGTTGTTTTCTTGTCCGTATTACGCATGCGAGTGAAATCACAGCATGCTGCGATTGTCTGCGTATCTCAGCTGAGAAACGCCAATGCAAGTCTATGGGTGCGAGAAAAAAATCGCAGAGCACACGGACCATCAGTGTGACTTGCGAGAAATTCTCAGGCATTGGGCAGGTGACAGGAAAGGCTCAGCCATTATTTGCTCATTTTGCAAGTGTGTGAGAAAATCTCACCATACGGATGAGAAAAAAAAGCATCCTGGCATTGCACACGGATGAGATACGGATCACCATACGGAGAACATTTGTGCGATTCTCGGCAGACAAAATCGGACAGATTTTTTATACATCGTGTGTAAATCCAGCCTAGCAGTGATAGGCCAACTTCAAAATCCAACCAAGTTATTCCGAAAAGACAAGAAAATAGGAATTTTCGCCATAGATTATTCACTTCATGCAAACAGAGTACGAATAAATCTAGATAAAGATTAGAATGGTTTGAAATAATTTAGAAATGTATTTAAAAGATAACTATTGCATAAAACTACCGTATTTTTCGGATTATAATACGCACTTTTGTTCCTCTAAATTTTGGGGGAAAGTGGGGGGTGCGTTTTACAATCTGAATGTGTGCTGTAGAGGAGGGGGGCGGCTCTGGAGTGGTGTCAGGGGGCTGGGGTGGGCTGGCTGTGGGCTGTGACAGCTCCCACTCATTAGCCTCATGTAATAGTCACTGCAGCCGCTGTCCATCACCTCGGTGCTGAAGCCACGCCAAGTTGGTTGACGGGAGCGGCGCTTATTACATGTGCCTGCACTCCCCTCCTCCCATCATAAATATGCTCCCCCCGGTCACTCTATATGCCCCCTGCTGGCACGCACATGCCCCCCCGGTCAGTCTATATGCCCCCCTACTGGCACGCACATGCCCCCCCGGTCAGTCTATATGCCCCCCTGCTGGCGCGCACATGCTCCCCCCGGTCAGTGTATATGCCCCCTGCTAGCACGCACATGATAAAATAACAAAAAACAAACACTTGACTCACCTGCCGATGATGGCTCCGTGCTCCCAGATCCCCCGTGGCTCTTCCTGTGTCTGTGCCGACATCCAATCATGTGATCGGCACAGCACAATGATGTCATCACTGTGTGCACAGGATACATGATCGGATGACCAGGAAACAGGAAGCGCTACCGTGGAATGGGGAGCACGGAGCCATCATGGAAAGGTGAGTTAAGTGTTTGTTATTTTATCATGTGCGTTCCAGCAGGAAGGCATATAGTGACCGATAAACATCATGCTTTGGGGCTGTTTCTCTGCAAAGGGGCCAGGACGACTGATCCGGGTACATGAAAGAATGAATGGGGCCATGTATCGTGAGATTTTGAGTGCAAACCTCCTTCCATCAGCAAGGGCATTGAAGATGAAACGTGGCTGGGTCTTTCAACATGACAATGATCCAAAGCACACCGCCAGGGCAACGAAGGAGTGGCTTCGTAAGAAGCATTTCAAGGTCCTGGAGTGGCCTAGCCAGTCTCCAGATCTCAACCCTATAGAAAACCTTTGGAGGGAGTTGAAAGTCCGTGTTGCCAAGCGAAAAGCCAAAAACATCACTGCTCTAGAGGAGATCTGCATGGAGGAATGGGCCAACATACCAACAACAGTGTGTGGCAACCTTGTGAAGACTTACAGAAAACGTTTGACCTCTGTCATTGCCAACAAAGGATATATTACAAAGTATTGAGATGAAATTTTGTTTCTGACCAAATACTTATTTTCCACCATAATATGCAAATAAAATGTTAAAAAAACAGACAATGTGATTTTCTGGATTTTTTTTCCTCAGTTTGTCTCCCATAGTTGAGGTCTACCTATGATGTAAATTACAGACGCCTCTCATCTTTTTAAGTGGTGGAACTTGCACTATTGCTGACTGACTAAATACTTTTTGGCCCCACTGTATATATATATATATATATATATATATATATATATATATATATATATATATATTAGATAGATAGATAGAATAAAAGCTGACAATTTTTCTGCCGCGTACAGTAAAATCACAGTGTGACAGGTTAGAATAGAATAGATATAACAGATGTATACATATAGGACAGATAGATATATAGATGTCAGTGACGTCAGAAAGGTGAAATTAGTTCATTGGCTGTGAACTCCCAGGACCTGTCTAACGGCACCGTGAGCAGGAGAACTTTCATCATGCTCGCGGTGCCGTCAGACAGGGAATAGGAGTTCACAGGGAGACACTGAGCACATGCTGCTGAGTGTCTCTGCTGGATGACAGGCTGTATGGTCGCATCATGCAACCATGCAGCCTGCCATTTAGATGTAGCAGAGCTAGACCAGTCGTGGGACAAATAGATTATCATCTTCTCTGTGGAAAGGTGAGGAATATTGTTATTTGTTTGTTTTTAACTCTTTTGTAGAAGACAATGGCGTCGGTGGAATGGGAGAGGTCGTAAGTATGGTTTAATTAAAATTTATTAAATGAGTCTGTGCCATTCTTTCAATTAAAGGATTTTTCTGTGTGTGTGTTTTTATACGATATGATGATGGAGTTAGTAATGGGGCGTCTTATTGATGCCTCTCCATTACAAACTTCAGGCTTGATGTCACCTGACAATACAAAGGTGACATCAACCACCCAACCATCACCCCACTTGCCACCGCTACAGGACAAGTGGGAAGAGGGAGGCTAAGTGCCAGAATTGGCACATCTTAGAGATGAGCCTTTTCTGGGGCGGCTGAGAGATGATGTTTTTAGCCTGGGGGTGGCCAGTATCTATGGTCCCTTCCTAGACTATTAATATCAGCCTGCAGCTGTCTGTATAGCCTTTGCTGATAATTAATTATAGGGGGACTCTACATAATTTTTTGTATGGTCCCCCATTTTAATAGCCAGCAAAGGCTAAGTATACAGTTGTGAGCTGATAGTAATAGCCTGGGAAGCTTCATGGGTATTACCCCCTTCCCAGGTTATAAACATTGCCCCCCAGCCATTGGCTTTCCTTCTGCTGGTTAAGAAAATTACGTGGGAGCCCATGCCATTTTTTTTCAGAAAAATTGTCACTGACATCTATACATATACTTATTCTATGTGTATTTACTGTATGTAAACCATCTACTCTATGCTGTCGGCTTCTGCTGTGATTTTACACTACGCGGCTGCTGAATTGCCGACTTTTCTACTATCTATGTAATGTGTGTGTTACTGACACCTATATATCTATGTATTCTATTCTATGTGTATATATCTATTCTATTGCAACTTGTCACTCTGTGATTTTTACTGTACATGGCAGATGAATTGCCGGTTTGTCAATGGACATTGGTGCATAAAAATCGGACAGCACTCGCATGGTCCCGAGTGCTGTGCGATTTTTTTTCTTTCACCCATAGGCTTGCATTGGTGAGCATCGGCTGACACTCAGTGCCAGTCACAGCCTGCTACGATTTTACACGCATGCCGAATATGCCTGAAAAAATAAATGCTGATGTGAGCTGTCCCATAGATTAACACTGGGCAGAGTGCTATGCGATGTTTTCTAGCATCGCACTCGGCCGTATTCTACGGTAGTGTGACTCTGGCCTTAGACTTCGCCTTCTTGTTAGCAACATAGACATTAACAGCAAAATGAATATTCAGACTCTCTTTATTTCTTATAGAAGCCTCATTTGAGCATGCTCTAATATGGACAAAGGTCATTGTGAAGGAAGAGGGAGGAGGTGAGCTGTGACTTATAGTGATTGGTGCATTCTGTGTTAGTTAATATACACAGAAGGTGTTACCTCTTCTTGAAATCCTATCTGTGACGATAATAAGACTTCAGAAAAGTTTTCCATACAGAACAGGAAGTGTGAGTATATTATAAGGTTTATTATAAAAACCTGATTTAAATAGTAGGCTATTTCCTGATGACGTATCCCCTTTAATTTCCAAATAAATCCATTTGTTCAGTAATAATCTACTTGATAGCTACACATACCACTAAAAGTAAACTCAGGTTATAGTCACAACCTCATTTTTTTTTTATTAGCCTAAAAGAATAGATAATAATAGGTAATTAACCGGGGTATGAAAATAGTGACTTTCTATAAAGTGTAAAATCATCCAACATCAATCAGATCTTTTTACTTTGTAATCAAGCTTTATCTATACGTCAAAATGAGATATCCAACGTATAATGACAATAAGTAAAAAGACTGGCTGCCATCATATAATCCTCTTTTCATGGTGTACCTAATCTGTGGATTATCCATTAAAGGGCTGAAAAAGATAAAAATGAGAAAAATTCCAGGGTAATTATAGCATAGAGCTTTAACTTGGCCAACTGCAGTGTTATTAAAGACGCAGTACGATAGAAATATTTCTCTAATGAGGTATTATTAAATGATGCACATTGTAAGGAAGGAAGAGGCATGCATCTGTACTGTTCTTTCTATCACAAGGGAATAAGAGGATTCTCAGTGCCATACAAGTGCTACCTTACCATAATAACTTAATATCGTTCCACAAAACTGGTGTCACCATAATTTTGTGTTCACACCAACTAGTGGTTAGCCAGGGAACTGCACTACTACCACAGATTAAAACCGCATGATAAATATTTCTTGTTTTGGAAAATATGTTTTTGTTCTCCATTGTTATTAAAGGGGTTGTCCGGCCTTAGGGTACAAGTTTGCATTCGTGCTATATGACTGCAGACGTGTGAATCCTTACAACGCATGCACGGTGTGCCTTGAGGGTACTCCAGTGTCGGGAGCGGGCAGTTATGTGTCCACAAGTATGTGATTTTCATACTTCCGGCCACCTTCGACTAGACTGTGTCTGGCCTTGCTATATATATTTGTATTGGGTGAGCTTGCTCCCATATAGTCGACACGTGACCGTGTGTATGCAAATCACATACTTACGGTCACACACCCGCCAATCTCGGTGCCCATGACATGAGGATTCACAAGTCTGTAGTTACATAGAGTTCTTATTATTGGTTGAATATAAAGCTATGATATGTCTGCATAAAACAATTTATTAGACCCTTAAATGGGTAAGTTCCCAATCGCTTGGGGTATGGCGTGAAAGCTTTGATGAGTTGGACCCATAAGGGTAAGGTTCCATGTTCCCGATTGCCGGCGCGGAAAACTCGCTACGCCCAAAGCGCCGCCCTCTTCTGTACGCGCGGTGATTTTGGATGTGTTCATTGCACACATCCGGAATCATCGCACCCCACACATAGGGCCCTGCGATTTACCTTGCGGCGCGGTAAGGTAAACGGACATGCTGCGTTCTAAAAAGACACGCCACATGTCTGGAAACGCAAGGCCGCCGGGTGCGTGTTTGCACGCATAGTGGAGACAGGATTTCATAAAATCCCCTCCACTATGCTGTGACATCTGGACGCAGGTAATCCGGATGTAATCTGGACAGTGGACACGCACCCTAATAGTTTTTAAATGTCTTCCCAAATAGTGTCCTTCACTCCTCAAGCTAGGTCCTCAATTACAGATCAGTGGGGATCCGGCACAAAGCACCCCATGATCATCTGTTATAAGCTCTGGCAGTGACAGGATGTAAACACTTTGAAAGGAGCTCTATTGCACAGCTCCATTCAATGTGCAGCAGCCGCTGCAGGGTACTGCAGAGCAGATCCTATTGAATAGAACAACTCCTATTATATGAATTCAGAGTTATTATGCAGTGCCCACTGCACATTGTATAGAGCTGTGCGTTGCAGCTTCATTCAAAGTATTTATATCCGGTCACCATCAGATAACAGCTGATTGGTGCAGGGTGCTGGGCGCCTACCAATTTTATATTGATGCCTGGACAAGACCTTTAAGGCTTCATATAACACATGAATAGCAATATATACAACTGTAAAAAAAAAAAAAAAAGCAGAGAAGGCCTTCTCTCCTTTCTATATTGTAGAACAGATGGTCTGCAGAACAACATTTCCTGTACTAAAGAGAGGAGGCTTCATTCAGCTGTTGTCTTCAGCTGTCAGCTAAGTTATTATTCCTTTATTTTCTACGTGCCCTTACTGCAGCTTAAAAAACCACAGAAAGTGATATCTAGATCCTAGAGGCAACGACACTTAGAAATAGACCTACTAAGTAATTTAAAAGATATGTATTCCACATTCTAACTATATTTAGTAGGTTATAAATGGCTTCTCGACCTGGCAGGTGTTACAACCACATGCATAGTAGCTGCATTATAGGAGGCTAAATTCATGCTAAAGGGAATCAGTCAGTAGGATCAACCCTCCTAAGACAGCTACAGTGGGTATGGAAAGTATTCAGACCCCTTTAAGTTTTTCACTCTTTGTTTCATAGCAGCCATTTGGTAAATTCAAAAAAGTTAATTTTTTCACATTAATGTACACACTGCACCGCATCTTGACTGAAAAAAAACAGAACTGCAGTAATTTTTGCAAATTTAATAAAAAAGAAAAACTGAAATATCACATGGTCATAAGTATTCAAATCCTTTGCTCAGTCACTCACATGTAAGTCACATGCTGTCCATTTCCTTGTGATCCTCCTTGAGATGGTTCTACTCCTTCATTGGAGTCTAGCTTTGCTTAATTAAACTGATAGGACTTGATTTGGAAAGGCACACACCTGTCTATGTAAGACTTCACAGCTCAGTGTATGTCAGACAGGTAAGGACTGGGGCTGAAATTCAGCCCTGGCATTTGAAATCACACAGGCCCATGTTGTCTCTGTCCCCATGATCCAGATGGGATACATTACTAATATTACCCTAGATGGAGGAAAGGAAGATTTTCTACAAGACCAATATTTCTAATGATACCCGTGGCCTGCGGGGGTAAGTGACGGAGTCAGCAACTTTGTGCTCCATCACAACTCTTAGCAGTATAGGTGTCTTGAGAATACCGATTCTGTTAACAACGTAGCAGGCAAGGCAGCCCATGACCAGACAGGCCCTTCTGGCATTTGCCAGAATTGCCAGATGGCCAGTCTGGCCCTGATGTCAGACCAAATGAGAATCATGAGGTCAAAGGAACTGGCCAAGGAGCTCAGAGACAGAATTGTGGCAAGGCACAGATCTGGCTAAGGTTACAACAGAATTTCTGCAGTACTCAAGGTTCCTAAGAGCACAGTGGCCTCCGTAATACTTCAATGGAAGAAGTTTGGGTCCACCAGAAGTCTTCCTACACCTGGCCGTCCAGTCAAACTGGGCAATCGTGGGAGAAGAGCCTTGGTGAGAGAGGTAAAGAAGAACCCCAAGATCACTGTGGCTGAGCTCCAGAGATGCAGTAGGGAGATGGGAGAAAGTTCCACAAAGTCAACTATCACTGCAGCCCTCCACCAGTCAGACCTTTATGGCAGAGTGGCCAGATAGAAGCCATTCCTCAGTGCAAGGCATATGAAAGCCAGCATAGAGTTTTCTAAAGAACACATGGAGGACTCCCAGGCTCTGAGAAATAAGATTCTCTGGTCTGATGAGACTAAGATGGACCTTTTGGGTGATACTTCTAAGCTGTATGTGTGGAGAAAACCAGGCACTGCTCATCAACTGCCCAATACAATCCCAACAGTGAAACATGGTGGTGGCAGCATCATGCTATGGGGGTGTTTTTCAGCTGCAGGGACAGGATGACTAGTTGTCATTGAAGGAAACATGAAAGCGGCCAAGAGATATCCTGGATGAAAACTTCTTCCAGAGTGCTCTGGACCTCAGACTTGGCCAAAGGTTCACCTTCCAACAAGACAATGACCCTAAGCACACAGCTAAAATAACAAAGGAGTGGCTTCAGAACAACTCTGTGACCATTCTTGACTGGCCCAGCCAGAACCCTGACCTAAACCCAATTGAACAGATCTGGAGAGACCTGAAAATGGCTGTCCACCATCGTTCACCATCCAACCTGACGGAACTGGAGAGGATCTGCAAGGAAGAATGGCAGAGGATCTCCAAGTCCAGGTGTGCAAAACTTGTTGCATCATTCCCAAAAAGACTCATGGCTGTACTAGCTCAAAAGGGTGCTTCTACTCTATACTGAGGAAAGGGTCTGACTACTAGTGACCATGTGTTATTCTTTTTCAACACATTTGCAAAAAGTACTCCATTTCTGTTTTTTTAGTCAAGATGGGGTGCAGAGTGTACATTAATGAGAAAAAAATGAACTTTTTTGAATTTACCAAATGGCTGCAATGAAACAAAGAGTGAAAAATTTAAAGGGGTATGAATATTTTCTGTACTCACTGCATATGGGCACATAGGTCATAATAAGCTGAATAAAATGATACCTTGATATCTGCGATCCCATGTTTTATTCTGGAGAAATTCACATTTTTCCAATGTGTAAATGAACTGTTAAAGACAATGGGACAGAAATTGATCTGCAAGAGAATCTGCATCAAGAGTAGAGTTGAGCGAATGTGCTTGGGTCCCTGCTTATTCAGCAAGCTATAGCGCTTACCGAATAAGCTGCAGAGGGAACACGGCTTCCTGGATCACGCCGGCTGATCAGCTATTCGGCTCCGCAGCTGCATGTGTCGCGGCTGTGTGACAGTCACAACACATGTATGGATAGCCCAACAAACAGGCTCTCCTTGCATGTGTTGTGACTGTCACACAGCCTTGCGAGATCCAGAAAGCTGGGTTCCCTCTGCAGCTTATTCGGTAAGCGCTATAGCTTGCCGAATAAGCAGGGACCCAAGCACATTCGCTCAACTCTAGTCAAGTCAGCTTATTTTGAAATAAAAAAGGGCATTACTAGTGTGAGGTGTAATGGCTCCTATCTGCTCTCCTGATCTCACTGAAGAGCTGTGTGTGATTATAACTGATACAATAATCAGGTGTCCTCTCAGTGCTTCTGCTTCTATCTCACAGGCAATTTTGCAATATTTTTGTAATACAGCATAGCTGTGAAAGCTGCGGCAAATGTGTTTGTAAGGAAACAAAGCTCAGTTCTACTATACTGTGTTAGTTACATGTAACACAATGGTAACTCCTCCATTGTTATATAATACTAGATGGTGGCCCGATTCTAACGCATCGGGTATTCTAGAATATGCTATTGCCCAGCCACGTAGTATATTGCCCAGCCACGTAGTATATTGCCCAGCCACGTAATATATTGCCCAGCCACGTAGTATATAGCACAGAGCCACGTAGTATATTGCCCAGCCACGTAGTATATTGCCCAGCCACGTAGTATATAGCACAGCCACATAGTATATTGCCCAGTCACGTAGTATACTGCCCAGCCACATAGGATACTGCCCAGCCACATAGGATATTGCCCAGCCACATAGGATATTGCCCAGCCACATAGTATACTGGCCAGCCACATAGTATATTGCCCAGCCACATAGTATACTGCCCAGCCACGTAGTATATTGCCCAGCCACGTAGTATACTGCCCAGCCACATAGTATATTGCCCAGCCACATAGTATACTGCCCAGTCACGTAGTATAGTGCCCAGCCACATAGTATACTGCCCAGCCACATAGTATACTGCCCAGCCACATAGTATACTGCCCAGCCACATAGTATACTGCCCAGCCACATAGTATACTGCCCAGTCACATAGTATACTGCCCAGTCACGTAGTATATTGGCCAGCCACATAGTATACTGCCCAGTCACGTAGTATATTGCCCAGCCACGTAGTATATTGGCCAGCCACATAGTATACTGCCCAGTCACGTAGTATATTGCCCAGCCACGTAGTATGCATCATATCCCTGTTAAAAAAAAGAATGAAAATAAAAAATAGTTATATACTCACATTCCGGAGCCTCAGGATCGAAGCAGCAGGTTACCGATGCTCGTCGCGCGCTCCAGTCTGAAGATTGCATTGCGGTCTCGCGAGATGATGACGTAGCGACCGCACGTCATCATCTCGCGAGATCGCAGCATGGACCGGTTACCGGAGCGTCGCGAGCAGGGAAGGCCTGTTGTGGATCCGAGGGGCCGACGGACGGTGAGTATATAACGATTTTTTTTTTAATTATTATTTTTAACATTAGATATTTTTACTATTGACACCACATAGGCAGCATCAATAGTAAAACGTTGGTCACCCAGGGTTAATAGCAGCGTTAACCGACCGCGGCATAGCGCGGTCGGTTAACGCTGCCATTAACCCTGTGTGAGCGCTGACTGGAGGGGAGTATGGAGCGGGCACTGACTGCGGGGAGGAAGGAGCGGCCATTTTCTTCCGGACTGTGCCCGTTGCTGATTGATCGCGGCAGCCATGACAGGCAGCTGGCGAGACCAATCAGCGAATGAATAACCGTGACAGACAGAAGGACAGATAGACGGAAGTGACCCTCAGACAATTATATAGTAGAAGCTCTGGAAGCAGATTCTCATGCAGATCAGTGTCCGGCAGATAGTCCTGAACAGCTCATTTACATAGAAACAGAGAAAAACGTGGATATCTCTGGAATAAAACATCAGATCACAGATATCATGGTATCATTTTATTCAGCTTCCTATTACCTACATGCCCATATAGACAGCTTAGGTAGGTTGATCGTACTGACAGATACCCTTTAAGTTAGATCACTTCTTGTACTGAAAATAAACCATAGAACGATCAAACTTATTGACACCGGGCAAATACTGTTATGGTTTGTTAATTTCTGGGCAACTGTAAATGCAAAAAAATGATCAAACTAAATATTAGTTGCTGGCCTACACTTATTCAGCATACCTGAGAAACATGAATATCGGCAATGCAATACATATGCTGCTACGACTGGACTTGCTATCATTTCTATTATAACTGTACTGTTAAGAATGTCAGACACTCATCTGGTGCTAGCAGGGAAACACTGGGGGGGTTGATGCACTAGCCATTCTTCGTGTGCCTTTTCAGGTTCACTTACATGAGTTTCCTCTGAATTGGCCATACAGGTAGGCATGAATTTTTTTTGCTATGACCTTTTCAGCCATTCATTGTGTTTAGTTACATTGAACCCTTTGCTAGGCTCCCTTTAATGAAAAATACTTTTCAAGTTAATGCATTATTAAAAATAATGTGCCATTTCTGAGATACTTAATTACTTTTAGCCATTGTGCAGTTTTCAAGAAGTGTGGGCAAAGTCAGGATTTAGCCATGTCACTGGATGTGTCTGCACTACACTTTTCCTTCAAAAGCAGGACTCTGTCGCAACTGACACATGCTCAGATACTATTTGATTTCGACAGGTACAATTATACCTTTGAGAGTCAATAGAAAACTATAGATATGGTCGAGCATGAACAACAAGCGGGTTTGTTTTATATAAGTTTGTGTGTATTACAAGCACACAAAAACACATGTACAGTTATATCCAGAAATATTTCACACAAGTTTGGCATTTTAGCTGTTTGCCAAAATATTCTCAATGTACAGTTATATAATCAATATAGGCTTAAAGTGCAGAATCTCAACTTTCATTTGAGATCATTCACATCCTTATTGGAGCAATGGATTAGGAATTACAGCTCTGCCTCTTTTTAAAAGAACCAAAAGTAACTGGGAGAATCTCAAAAGCTCTCTAACAGGATGTAAGGGATATTCCCTTGTTAGTCCAGGAGGTAAAAGTTCTTGAGCAAATTCTAGGTGTGGCATTTGCATTTGGAAGCTGTTGCTGTGAACCCACAACATGCGGTCAAAGGAGCTCTCAATGGAAGGGAAACAGACTCATTAGGCTGAAGAAAAAGAAGAAATCCATCAAAGAAATAAAAGAAATGTTTTGAGTGACCAAATCAACCGTTTGGTACATTCAGAAAAAAAGAGCAAACAGTGGTGGATAATCGCAGAATTCTTCCCATGTGAAGACAAACCCCTTCCCAACATCTACCCAAGTGAAGAACACGCTCTAGGAAGCAGATAGTGTAGTAGCTAAGTCTACCACAAAAAGAAGACTTTATGATAGCAAATACAGAGGGTTTGTCACAATGTGCAAACTATTAATGAGCCTTAAAAATAGAAAGGTCAGATTAGACTTTGCCAAAAATCATCTAAAGGAGCCGCTCAGTTCTGGAAAAGCGTTCTTTGGACAGATGAAGCAAAGATCAACTTGTACCAAAGAACAAACTATGGCAAACGCTTGGAATGGCTCATGATCCAAAGCACATGTATAATATGCTGAAGGTAGTGTGGTGGCATGGATGGCTTCCAATGGCACTGAGTTACTAGTGTTTATTGATGATGTGTCTGAAGACCAAAGCAGCTGGATGAGTTTTGAAGTGTACAGGGCAATAGTTTCTGTTCATACTCAACCAAATGTAGCAAGGTTGATTGGATGGCGTTTCACAGTACAGATAGAGAATGACCCAAAACATACTGTAAAATCAACTCAGGAGATTTTTTAAAGCAAAGAAGTGGAATATTCTGCAATGGCCGAGTCAATCACCAGATCTCAACCCCAGCAACCAGGTATTTCACATGCGCAACATAAAATTTAAGGCAGAAAGAGCCACCAACAAGCAACAACTCAACTGCAGTAAAGCGTGGCAAAGCATCACAAAGGAGGAAACTCAGCATTTGTTGATGTCCATGGCTTCCAGACTTCAAGCAGTCATTGCCTGTAAAGGACTCTCTACAAACTATTAAAAATTAACATTTTATTTATGATAAACTTAAATTGTCCAGTTACTTTTGAGCCCCTGAAATAAGGATGCTTTGTAGAAAAATGGTTGCAATTCCTAAACATTTCACAAAATACTTTTGTTCTACCCCTTCAATTAAATCTGAAACTCTACACTTCAATTGCATCTCAGTTGTTTCATTTTATATAAAAAATAGTGGCATGCAGTGTAACGGATCATACATTTTCTAGGTAAATATATTTCTAAAGTTGTTACTGACAGAAAATTTTCACCAAATGTCGATAACAACCCATCCAATCCACACAGGAAAAGAAATCAAACTCTAGATGTCCATAAATCAGTATGGTTTTAAACAATAAGGTTGCAAAGGTCTTGAGACAGCTCACTGGTTTTATCCTTCATGGGATGATTCTTGCGACACATTAAAAATGAGACACCTTTTTATAGGCAATCAGTTGAACCAGCTTATATTATTTTTCACTATGTGGCAGGATTGCCTTCTAATTACTGATAGATTTCAGCTGGTGTCATGACTTTCCATGGCTTTTTGTACCTCTCTTCATTCATGTGTTCAGTACGTTTTCCCTTTGTCATTTCTAATTATTACATATAACTTAATTTTTGGAAATCTATGCTTTGATTTGCCTGTGTAGACTTCATGGGTTGTTACCGACATATATTTACCATGTGTTTTTCTGGAGTGATAAAACAAATTTGGATAGCACTCTCCAAATGTATACGCTAGTGTGAGCGAGTCCGTGATATTTTCTAGACTAAAAGATCCTGTAAGGTAATGTTTACATGTTGCGTTTTTTTCTTCAGTCAAAACCTGTGGGTGCATGAGATTTCTGAAATGCCATAGACTTTGCTGGTACTCTAAAACACAGCATAAAATTTGCATAAAAAAACACAGAAAAAAAGCTGCAAAAATGCAACAAGTGAACATAGCCTAAGACCATCAGAACAGTTTATAAGTGATGCTCCAGAAATTAATAATACATAATACTCATGTTCAATCAATATTACCATCACCTTACTTTCTTTCTTTCTTTATACCAAACAGTTTACATTTTGCTCTTTCTACCAAATTTTTTTGGTGCTTTATCAATGTTTTTGTCTCACACACTGCACTTTAACTTATGGCTTGTTTGCCTTTGTTGCTTGTAATAAAAACAATGAGATTTTGCCCTAAAAAAAAGACTCTCAAGATACAGTTACAGTAATTATACACAGAGAAGTGCAATAGATTTTTCAGATGGTCACAGAAAATGCATCAGATAAAGCATGCGACACTTCTTTAGTATATTTTTCTCATGAGTGTCCAAGATTTCTCGGAGATCAGCTCTCAGGCATTTGGGAGGCGGCCAGGGAGTTCCTGCTAATTCAAACAGGTTAATCCGGTGCTGTGCTTTAAAAAATCTAGAAGTAGAAAAGCCTGAAGGGACCACAACACATACTTTAAATTCTGTTTTAGGATAAGTTGTAGGAGAAAATGTCAAGGCAATCAGAGGGGTTTATACTGCTGCTTTATCATGTTAGTCTAGCTCTCCATCTTAAGCCCCCCATACACATTAAAGACTCAGGATGCGGTCACGTGCCTATTTTACATCTAGAAAAAAAAAATGAAGATTTTTTTATCTGTATTAACATCCGTGTGTCCATTTTTTGCATCCTTATGCAATCCGTGCAGTCCATTTTGGCATCCGTTTTTTACACAAACAATTTAATACATAAAAAAGGGTAAATACAGTTTCCTATTATTATAACTAACGTATCCATGAAAAATGTATGGGATACGGAGAGTAACTAGAGTTGAGCGAATTTGTTCGGATTTGGTCGCCAAATCTGAATTTGCCATATTCGTGCCATATTGGTACCCTATTTGTGCCGAATGTATGTTTGATGATTGGTTCCGAACATATTCGGTAAATTCTTCTCCCATTGACTCTTGGCTGTGTTCGACGAATATTGCAAAAAACAATATTCGATGCCAATCATATTTAGAACGGAATCCAAACAAATTTGCTCAACTCTAATAGTAACCCGTATTTGATCCTTCCAATACACACCTATTGCCCAAAATGTGTAAGTCTGATCCAGATACAGAACAAAGTAGTGCATGTTACTATTTTTTTTATACACAAAACAATGGCCAGTTTGTAAAATTGTTCATGTAAAATTATCCCATTGCATTGGTCAGTGTGCTGTCCGTATGCTATCAGTTTTACATATGGACAGCAGATTGACGTTCAATCCATTGATATGAATGAGCCCTGAAGTCGGCCAATCCTGCTGATATCTACGAGAAAACGGGGCCTCCCAACTGTACCCCAATAGATGATGTTGGGAGACGGAAGGCTCCGACATGTCCGATTTTGAGATGTTTGACAGCGTATCTCATAAAGCATAGCAGAATGAACACTCCTGTGAATGAAGAAATCGGGAGACATAGCTGAAAGCCAAACGATCGGATGAAACATCATTTGGCTTATGGCTACCTCGAGTGTATTGGGTCTTTATAGAGGCCATCTAAACACTAAAATAAGACTTGAAATAACTAATAACTGCAATAGCTGACTCTCCCACCAAACATTAACTTTTAAACTTTTAAATAATTAAACTTCAATAACAGCCCTATAGTTATTGCTTTTAAAGAAAAACTTACAAAGTATGTAGATAATCTAACAAAATATTGTCTCTTCTGGATTCACTAGTCTGCCAGATTTCTGTTTAGATCCAGGGGATCATTGAATAAATTCCACTCTAAATACAATATGACAGAGAAAGCCAGTATGAGAGCAAGATAAACCAGACAGAAGGCAGTGACAAGGGGCTCACAACAATTTGCAACAAATGGTATTACCTTAGAGATGTCCAAAGTGACTTTATCCAAGACTACATAGTCGAGCAGCACACTTTGAAGCACTGCTGCACTCCCTTTCTTCTTGCAGACTGTGTATCTCTGTGACTCGCGAGTTAGCACAAGCACAGGCTTCAGGAATTGCCCTGCACACCCTCCAGCTTTTCAATGCTGAACACAGTGCTGGCTGCACACGACTGTGGAGCGAACATATTCAACACACTGATCTACACATCCTACTGGCACCAAGATGCTTGTAGCTAATTAATCATACATACCTCCATGAAGCTGCTACCAAAGCTACTATATGCTCCCAAGTCATGGTGACGATATAAAACCATTCTCTACATATACAAAAAAAAAACAACCCGTATACATATCACAAAGATGTAAGTTTCCAAATTGATATTGTATCCATTATTCACTACTAAAAAATAATCCCTTTTTAATGTTTTAAAAAATACATAATTTCATTGTTGTTTATAATCGTTCAGTTTATATAAATATAGTCATAAATGGAATCACAGAACTTCAGGAGCTGCTCTGATCTGATGACACAAAAATAGAACTTTTTGGGCTAAATGCAAAACACTATGTGTGGTTGAAAACTAACACTTCGCATCACTCTGAAAACACCACCCACTGTCAAACATGGTGGTGACAGAATCATACTGTAGTAATACTTTTCTTCAGCGGGGACAGGGAAGCTTGTGAGGAGTTGGTGGGAAGATGGATGGATCTAAATATAGGACAATCCTGGTGGGAAAACATTTACAGGCTGCAAAAGACTTTAGACTGGGATGTAGGTTCACCTTCCAGCATGACAATGACCCTAAACATAATGCCAGCCTACAATCAAAGATCAAAGCATATTCATGTGTTTGAATATTCCAGTCACAGTCCAAACCTAAATCCCATTGAAAATCTTTGTCAAGACTTGAAAATAGCTGATCACAGACACTCACTATTCAATCTCACTCAGCTAGAGCTAATTTGCAAAGAAGAATGGGCAAAAATGTCATCGTCTAAATCTGCAAAGCTGGTAGAGAAAGTTCTCAAGCAGCGAGTGGTGCCGTAAGTGAGGTCACCGGGGTTCATCAAATATGAACTCCGGTGAACTTTCCCAAGACAGCTCTGCGCTACACACTGCAGGAGCGATTACGCTCCTGTGTTAAGTGTGTTCCGGCTGGCGGGGATATTGGTGGCATCACTGATGTGACCGCTATCCAAATCATATGGATCATTGTGGAACGGTATGGATTATCTTCACATCGAACAGGTGAGGAATATAGTTGTTTATTATTTTTCTTCTTTTCCAGTGGACATGGGCATCAGCGGATTAGGCGTAAAGGTGATTATTATAGTTGTTTATTATTTTACTAGATGGTGGCCCGATTCTAACGCATCGGGTATTCTAGAATATGTATGTAGTTTATTTATGAAGATTTAAGAATAATGCAATTAATACACAGGATTTGGCTGGCCGGGTGCGACCAATTTGCGAAGCGTGGTTTAAATCCCGAGCCAATTTGCAGCCGGACTGCGTCTGTCGCTGATTGGTCGCGCCCAGCCGCGACCAATCAGTGAAGCCAGGGCCGGCTCCAGGTTTTTGAGGGCCCCAGGCAAAAGAGTCTCATAGCCCACGTAGCATCTAACACAGCCCACGTAGTATATAGCACAGCCATATAGTATATAGCACAGCTACATAGTATATAACAGCCACGTAGTATATAGCACAGCCACGTAGTATATTGAACAGCAACGTAGAATATTGCACAGCCACGTAGTATATAGCACAGCCACGTAGTATATTGCACAGCCACGTAGTATATTGCATAGCCACGTAGTATATTGCATAGCCATGTAGTTTATAGCACAGCCACGTAGTATATAGCACAGCCCACATAGTATATAACACAGCCCACATAGTATATAACACAGCCCACGTAGTATATAGCACAGCCCACGTAGTATATAGCACAGCCCACATAGTATATAGCACAGCAACGTAGTATATAATACAGCCCACGCAGTATATAACACAGCCCAAGTAGTATATAACACATCCCACGTAGTATATAGCAATGTGGGCACCATATCCCTGTTAAAAAAAGAATTAAAATAAAAAATAGTTATATGCTCACCTTCTGGCGGCCCCCGGATCCAGCCCAGGTGTTTAGCGACGCTCCGTTCCCAGTAATGCCTTGCGACAATAACCCGTGATGATGTAGCGGTCTCGCAAGACCGCTACATCATCTAAGGGTCATTGCCGCAATGCATTCTTGGGAGCGGAGCATTGCGAGGAGCGGGAAAGGCTGCCGCGGACGCCGGAAGGTGAGAATATAAAGTTTGGGTTTTTTTATTATTATTTTTAACATTATATGTTTTTACTATTGATGCTACATAGGCAGCATCAATAGTAAAAAGTTGGTCACACTTACAGGGTTAATGGCAGCTTTAACGGACTGCTAAAACACTATGTGGGCGCTGACTGGAGGGGAGTAGGGAGGGGCCAATTCGAGGCCGGACTGTGCCTGTCGCTAATTGGTCGTGCCCAGCCGGCCACGACCAATCAGCGATGCAGGATTTCCGTGACAGACAAACAGACGGAAGTGGACCTTAGACAATTATATATATAGATATCTTTTACAGGTGCCATGGGCTTCAATGGATTAGGTGTAATGGAGAGTATAACTGTGTTTTATTTCAAATAAAGGTGTCAGTGTCTTTCTTTCAACTAAAGGATTTTATTCTGGCTGTGTCTTTTTTACAATCTAACTATGGAGTTAGTAATGGAGGTGTCTTATAGATGTCTCTCTATTACTAACGCCTGGGATTGAGGTCACCTGACAATACAAAGCTGACATGAACCCCAAGCGGTGCCCTAAGTGAGGTCACTGGGGTTCATCAGCTTTGAACTCCGGCGCACTTTCTCACCGCAGCTCAGCGGTAGACACTGCAGGAGCGTAATCGCTCCTGTGTCAGTGTGAGCCGGTAGGTGGGGAGAGCGGTCACTGATGTGACTGCTCTCCAAATCATCTGGTTCGTCGTGGGATAGTATGGTTTGTCTTCACATTGGACAGGTGAAGAACACGGTTGTTTATTATTTTTCTTCTTTTCCAGGGGACATAGGCATTGGTGGTTAAGGCTGTTTGTTCCTTTCTGTTTTACTAATGTTCAGAGCCCGTGTTTGCTGCGCTGTCATGCAGATAACAGCGTGGCAAACAATGGATGTTTGGGTCCCCCATTCCTCTGAAAGGGATCCGGGTACCGTTCTGGTACCGAAACCAACCTTTTTTTTAGCTGTTTGGATGAACCCGCCAGACCCAAACATCCGCAGGTTCACCCATAACTACACACGACTGTATTTTGGTCTAAGTGCGTTCCAAAAAAACATCAGATCACACTCGGACAAATTTGATTTGATGGGGTATTGCACATATCTGATTTCTTCCTGATATTCGGATCACACTTGGCCGTGGACTGCACTCGGATGACATCTAATTATAGTCCTATTTCCTCGGCTTGCCAGAATGGAGAAGATAGAGAATGTTTTCTCCATATTCTCCTCATCTGAGAGAATCGGATCACACTATGCTCACATTCTGATCAAGCTCTGGAGTTTGATCAGAGTGTCATTTGCATAATCAGAGGAGAGAATCTGGAGTCATCTGCACCTGCCCTGAAAGAAACTTCCAGCTCATGCACAGAGCATAAAATCGGAGAATCTGAAGAATGACGTCACTGAGAAAAGGAGCAGAACAGCGCTGGATCCCGAAGAAGAAAGCAGTAGGTGAGTACAGTAAGGCTGCCGTCACACTAGCAGTTTTTGGTCAGTATTTTACATCAGTATTTGGAAGCCAAAACCAGGAGTGGAACAAATAGAGGAAAAGTATAATAGAAACATATGCACCACTTCTGCATTTATCACCCACTCCTGGTTTTGGCTTACTAATACTGATGTAAAATACTGACCAAATACTGCTAGTGTGACGGCAGCCTAACACACTATACTACGTGCACATATACAGTGAAAACAAAACATTCATGGGAGGGCTTCTTTAATAACTGCAATGTATCCATAAAATAGGATGCTTGATCTGTATGGGATTAAATTTCTGTTTTTGTGTACCCATAGATTAGAATTGATGAGAATAGTGCATGCTGTGACTTTTTTCATTCGGACACTCGGTCTGTGTGAAAAAAATGACATCTGAACAGCCTTCTTCAGTAACATTCGTCAGTGTTGTCCTGACCATGTGCTATTGGATCTCAACTCGGACAGCACCATCGATATAATACGCTTATCTGACAAGCCCTTAAACTGAAAAGGTAACATTTTCCATTTCCTACTCCAGTCACTGGGAACACCTAACAGTAAACTTGTTATGTTCTTACATCTCCAAGCTCCTTATTCAAATAAATGAGGAAATTATCCTATGACAACCTGTAATGTACCTAGTAAAATGTCAGCATGAAAGAAATGCGAGAACCCGCTACAGATTTAGTGTATACCCCCTGGGGTACATGAACTGAACATACGATCTTGAGCAGTTTTTTTTTTCTTCAATGTTTCTAAGCCAAACACCCCTACTGTAAGGGTTAAAAACTGGAATATAGAATATACCACACAGAGAAGAACAGACATGGAGGTTGCCCATTACAGTATCACTCAGACAGGTTTTCTATGTGTGTCTCACTGTTAAAACAATTCACATTTCTATAATTCATTTTTTTATATCACATCACTGTTGGAAATGGTTATAAAAAGATGGTTAAAGTTTTCGTTATATACTGTTCTAGTGTCCTACCTAACAGGAAGCATGCCAGGAATCCTTTCGTAGGCTGCAAGAATGTGTTAGGAATGCCAAGTCAGTAATCGGTCTTTAAAATGATGATGAGGATTCGTAAAAATAAGAGATATCAGATTTTCCATGCAGAAAGACACAAAGATGTAGCAGAGTTGAATTTGTCATCTCAAGCATCATTTACAGTCTATGGTAAGACACAGCAGGCTTATGTGCAGCCCTATGTAAAACCGGAGATAATCGTGGACAAATGATACAAGGAAGAAAACCTCTATTCCGCTACATCTTGATTATTAAGAGTCGCCTCTTAAAACGAAAAAGAAAAAACGAATTTTGCACTTCCCAACAGGTGACAAGCGTGAGAACAGACCGCAGCAAACAGCCAACATACCTTCCTGTCTGTAACCTCTCGGCAGAACAATCCTCTCAAGCACCTCGGTGTGACTGGCTGCTTGTGATCCCTGTTAGACATTCTGACTACTGCAACAACAGTGCATTGTCAGACTAATCTCCCAGCAGAATGTGAGCCCGGCTCATTCTTCTGCATGCGGGGGGCTGACTATTCACAGACCGCCACTGAATGTGGAGGGGCTTAGGGCTTCACAATGATTGCAGTCAACTAGAGAGCCACCGCTCAAATATAGGAGCTTGTCACGAACAGGCGAATCAGCACATACTTGAACATTACTAATGTGGCTGTATGTGCGCCATGACGGAGGCTGCCAGCTTCGGGGCTTTCCAGCCTGGTAACCTATTTTTACATCAGACTACAAATCTCTGCAAAATAGCTTTGAAAAACACAGGACAAGTGCCTAGGTTACACGAATGACTCGTCCACCAAATGCCTCAAGTATGGGGAGGGATGGAAATGGCCTCTGGACTCCTTCACTGAGAAATGGGAGAATATAAAATGGATAGAATGCTTCTCACAACATTTTATAATCTCAGTTTGCAGTCAGTGAACAGAAACTCGTGTGCATTAAAAAACTGAAACACCCTGCCCAGGTAACAGCCAACATAGTGAATAACTCTTTATAGGACCGAGCTTTCATTGCCATAGGCCGGAGTCACACGACCGTATAACACGGCTATGCCATAAAACACAGCACTCGGCCCGATGCTATTCAGATCTGTGATTATTTTCTAATGCCAATTCGGCATGAGAAGACATCCGAGAATTGGATCGCACTCACCTGTACAAGTCTATGGGAGTGTATGAAACAACGGACTGCACTCAGAAGTGCAGTACGATTCCCGCCAACACCAGCAGTGGAGGAGATGGAGAAATTACTTTCTCCATCTTCTCAGCACCTGTGCTGCAATCCTGTCGTGTGAGAGGATCGGAGCACAAAGCACGGACACTCAAAATCTGTTCACATGTCCAGTTTTACAGTATCCAGTATTAAATATAACTGGAACTGTTATGAATGGATTAAAAGCAGATGCACACTTTGGTTTCTTTTTTTGATCAGATGGTAACTGATCTGTTTTTCCTAGAAGGGGCTCTGAACACCTCCAGTGTGCTGGGCATGTGTAGTGCTTAAAACACAGGTCAGTTAATTGGTGATATAACAAATGAATACCCATTAAAGGGAACCTGTCACATGAAAACGATTCCCTCTGGAAGCGATTGGGCTTCCTAAGGACGGGTGCCGCTGTCGCGGGTTCAGTCACCGCTCAGTGTATAGAGAGCGACGGCTGTAACCGCTCCTCCACCCTGACTGACACTGGCTCTAATGATGAGCGAGCTGTCAACCCCATATTTACAGGTTAATAGCATTTTTTTCATGTGACAGGTTCTCTTTGAGATCCGTTTCGTATAACCTTCAATGGTAAAGGGAAAAAAAATGATCCAGTTAATGTTTTTTTTAGCTGTGGCTGGAAAAAAAGACGTGCAGACCATGTGTTTTGACCCAGCTGAAAAATAAATTGCAGGTGGACGTCAGTCCTAGAGCATACAGTGATCCGGCTAGTCTAAAGAGCAGTGACATCACTGAGAAGAGGAGCAGAACAGTGCTGGACACCGCAGAAGAAGGTGGTAGATGACTGTAGTAAAACACTAGCAACGCACTCCATACACATATACACAGATTTAGTAAATTATAAACTTCATGGGAAGGCTTCTTTAAGCAATACATGCTGCCCACTCAACTCAGTAAGTTTTTAATGTAATACAGAACAGGACATATCTTCCAGAGCAAGAAGTTTTTATACACTATATAAAAAGACACATTCACATGTTTTTTTCAACATCTGACATGAAATCAGAATAAATCTTTCCCGTTTTAAGTCAATTAGGATTACCATAATTATTAATATTTGCCAAATGCCAGAATAACATGTCTTTTTATATAGTGTATATAAACTTCTGGTTTCAACTGTATGTCACACGAAAGCAATTCTCTGAAAAGTCACATTGATTTGAATAAAACAGCCAAGTTGCAGATATATCGCGTGCGGCTTGCATTGAAGTCTATGGCAAGCGTGTCATGTGTGACTGGTGACCAGCGACAGAAAATCCAACACCTTTTTAAAACATATATAATAATAATAATCTTTATTTTTATATAGCGCTAACATGTTTCGCAGCGCTTTACAGTTTGCACACATTATCATGTGGCTCCTGCAACATGTAGCAGTGATATCAGTGTGGAACAGCAGGTCGCCGTGCAGCCCTAGCCTAAAATATATGGCTGGATCTTGTTTGATCTGACCTCAGAGATATGGTTAATTCTTGCACTAGTCAGTATTAAGCCGCAGTGAAGATGGTGGACAATAGCCAGCTTGTCTATTTTTGACACTGTTCCCAACCACTGTCCACATTCGCCTAGAGAATAGGATACTGAATATGCGTGCTCCTCTATAAATTGGGTATTTGAAAAATTGATTTCTAAGCTGAGCAACCCTTGAACAACCCAGCATGACATACTAATCGTTCTATTGCAAATAAGTACGGTATGTACAAATGTTGCATGTTTTACAGTAAGATCAATTACAATATGGGATTTCAGCACCACTCATTAGGCTAATTTTCCACAACGAGCTTTTGATGTTGCAGAATTTCTGCATCTATTATATAAATTAGGTTACTTCCATTTTTTCATTTGTTTTTGTGTGCATTATTTTTACATGCGTTTTTATCACTTTTTTATGCTGCAGTTTTGTCTTTTGTAGATGTGTCATGTTTTAAACAAAGCTGCTCTGTAATTGACAAAAATAGTATTTCTCCTGTTATTTCACAAAACTTTATTGTTATATTCATGTGTGGATTACATGCATTTTTTATGCATTTTCGCAGTGGAAATATGCTAAAACCATTTGTGCGTTTTTTACTTGTGGAATTTCTGCACCCAATGCAAGTTTATGGCAAAAATCTGTAAATAAAACTCAATGTACCCGCAAGAGAAATTGACATGTTGCCGATTTGGAACGCGCAGCGCTGGTCAGTTTACACTAAAAGAAACACAGTGGGGATGAGACTTCTATAAATCCCATCCACTTCGCTGGAATGGTAAGATGCTGTGTTTCTACGCAGCATCAAAAACTCACCAAAAACTTGGCACACACCCTTAGCCCTCATTCATAAGTCTCTGTTGCATTCGCTTTTTTTTAAGGATACAGCAAGTACCCATTACAAACTTAACCCCTTAGTGACAGAGCCAATTTTGTACTTAATGACGGAGCCAATTTTTACAATTCTGATCACTGTCATTTTATGAGGTAATAACTCTGGAACACTTCAACGGATCCCACTGATTCTGAGATTGTTTTAATCGTGACATATTGTTGTACTTCATGATAGTGGTAAAATTTCTTCGATATGACTGGCATTTATTTATGAAAAAAATGGAAATTTGACAAAAATTTTGAACATTTTGTAATTTTCAAACTCTTCAATTTTTGTGCCCTAAAATCAGAGAGTCATATCGTACAAAATAGTTAATAAAATAACATTTCCCACATGTCTACTTTATATTAAAAGTTAAAAGGTTAAAAGTTGACCAGCAATTTCCCCTTTTTAACAACAAAATTTACAAAACCATTTTTTTAGGGTCCACCTCACATTTGAAGTGAGTTTGGGGGGGTCCATATAACAGAAAATACCCAAAATTTACACCATTCTAAAACTGCACCCCTCAAGGTGCACAAAATCACATTCAAGAAGTTTATTAACCCTTCAGGTGCTTCACAAGAACTAAAGCAATGTGAAAGGAAAATATGAACATTTTACGTTTTTCACAAAAAGTTTACTGGGAACCAAACGTTTTTTATTTGTGGTGCAATTTCTCTTGAGTATGCCGTGGGGGAAAGCCAGTGTTTGGGCATATGGCAGGGCTCAGAAGGGAGGGAGCACCGTTTGACTTTTTGAACTCAAAATTGGCTGGAATCAATGGCAGGCGCCATGTAGCGTTTGGAGACCCCTGATGTAACTAAACAGTGGAAACTCCACAATTCTAACTCCAACCTTAACAAAGCCCCAACCCTAACAAAGCCCTAACCCCAACACACCCCTAACGCTAATCCCAACCCTTACCATAACCCTAACCACAACACAAACTCCAACACCACAACCCTAACCCCAACACAACCCTAGTCATTTTGATTCTCTAGGTCATTACGAGTTCATAGACACCAAACATGTCTAGGTTATTTTTTATCTAAGTGGTGAAAAAAAAATTCCAAACTTTGCTTAAAAAAAAAAAAAATTGTGCCATTTTCCAATACCCGTAGCGTCTCCATTTTTCGTGATCTGGGGTCGGGTGAGGGCTTATTTTTTGGGCGCCGAGTTGACGTTTTTAATGATACCATTTTGGTGCAGATACGTTCTTTTGATCGCCCATTATTGCATTTTAATGCAATGTCGCAGCAACCAAAAAAACGTAATTCTGGTGTTTCTAATTTTTTTCTCGCTACGCCGTTTAGCGATCAGGCTAATCCTTTTTTTTATTGATAGATCGTGCGATTCTGAAAGTGGCGATACCAAATATGTGTATATTTGATTTTATTTTTATTGTTTTATTTTGAATGGGGCGAAAGGGGGGAGATTTAAACTTTTAAAAATTTTTCATTTATTTCATATTTTTTTAAACTTTTTTTTTTTCTTTTGCCATGCTTCAATTGCCTAGAAGCATGGGAGGCTAGAAGCTGGCATAGCCTGATCGGCTCAGCTACATAGCAGCGATCATCAGATCACTCCTATGTAGCTGAATTACAGGCTTGCTATGAGCGCCAACCACAGCGTGACGTTCACAGCAAGTCGACATCAGCAACCATAGAGGTCTCAAGGAGACCTCTGGTTACTATGTCGACGCATCGCTGACCCCCTATCATGTGACGGGGGTCGGCTATGCGCGCATTTCCGGCCGGATGTGGTAGTTAAATGCCGCTGTCAGCGTTTGACAGCGGCATTTAACTAGTTAATAGCGGCGGGCGGATCGCGATTCCACTCGCCGCTATTGCACACACATGTCAGCTGTTCAAAACAGCTGACATGTCCCGGCTTTGATGCGGGCCCACTGCCGGAGCCCACATCAAAGCAGGGGATCTGACCTCAGACGTACTATCCCGTCCGAGGTCAGAAAGGGGTTAATTCAGGTGGCAACAGGTGGATGTAGTATAAGGGTAAGTTCACACAGGACATTTTTGCTGTGTATTTTTTTCTGCAGCAAAACCTGATCATCTTGGCAGGAAAGAAGCAGCGTCAAAAACGCAGGTTTAGGTGTGTTTTTTGTTGCGTATTTGTTGTGGTTTTTTTTTCTCTTTGTCCAGGCTAATGTCCTTGGATTTTCAGCAGTAAAAACGCAGCAAATAATGATACCTGCGTTTTTGCTGTGTTTTTTTCAACACCCATTCAAGTCAATGGGTGAAAAAACGCAGCAAAAACGCTAAAAGAAGTGGCATGCTCTATGTCCAAAAAACACAGCAAAGCACAAAATACTGATCAAACAAAAAAACAATGTGTGTGCATGAGATTTCTGAAATCTCATAGGCTTTGCTGGTATTGTAAAAAGCAGCTGAAAATTAGCATAAAAAAAGGAGCAAAAATACGCAGCAAAAACGTCCTGTGTGAACTTACCCTAACCCTGGAATCGACATAAAGATAAATTAAATGCAAGCTGCATTTTTGTGTCACAAAATGTCATCTATATATATTCAGTGGGGAAAATGAGTATTTGATACACTGCTGATTTTGCAAGCTTTCCCACCTACAGGTCTGTAATTTTTATTATAGGTACACTTCTACTGTGAGAGACGGAATCTTCAAAAAAACAAAAAACAAAACACATTGTATGATTTTAAAACAATTAAACTGTATTTCATTGCATGAAATAAGTATTTGATCACCTACCAAACAGGAAGAATTCTGGCTCTCACAGACCTGGTAGTTTTACTTTAAGAAGCCCTCCTACTCTGCACTCTTTACCTGTATTAATTGCACCTGTTTGAACTTGTTACTTGTATAAAAGACACCTGTCCACAAAATTAATCACACTCCAACCTCTCCATCATGGCAAAGACCAAAAAGTGGTCTAAGGGCACCAGGGACAAAATTGTCGATCTGCACAAAGCTGTGATGGGCTACAGGGCAATAGGCAGGCAGCTTGGTGAAAAGGCAACAACTGTTGGCACAGTTATTAGAAGATGGAAAAAACACAAGGTGTTTCTCTGGTCTGGGGCTCCATGCAATATCTCGCCTCGTGGGGCAGGGATGATTTTGAGAAAGGTCAGGATTCAGCTGAGAACTACAAGGGAGGACCTGGTTAATGACCTAAAGAGAGCTGGGATCGCAGTCTCAGACAGTATCGTTAGTAACACACCACGCCTTCATGGATTAAAACCCTGCAGTGAACGCAAAGCCCCCCTGCTCATGCCAGCGGATGCCCAGGCCCGTTTGAAGTTCACCAATAACCATCTGGTTGATCCAATAGAGGCAAGGGAGAAGGTCATGTGATCAGATGAGACCAAAATAGAACTTCGCCGTGTTTGGAGAAAGACGAAGGATGAGTACAACCCCAAGAACACCGTCCCAGCTGTAAAGCATGGTAGGGGAAACCTCATACTTTGGGGGTGCTTTTCTGCAAAGGAGACAGGACAACTGCACCATATACTGTAAATGGAGGATGGACGGGGTGACATAATGTGAAATTTTGGCCAACAACCTCCTTCCCTGCGCAAGAGCATTGAAGATCGGTCGTGGCTGGGTCTTCCAGCATGACAATGACACAAAACAAACAGCCAGAGCAATTAAAGAGTGGTTGCATAAGAAGCATTTCAAGGTCCTGAAGGGGCCTAGCAATTCTCCAGACCTGAACCCAATAGAAAATCTTTGGAGGGAGCAGAAACTCAATTTTCCCCAGCGAAAGTGTACTCATTGCATGAATTGTAAAATATGCCCATTTTTTATTCCAGTCAAATCACTTTACAATTCAAGAACACAGTGGATATGTGCTCATATTTGTTATGTTTGGCTCTGTTCTGTGAATATCTCATCCTATCACATCCACACCCCATTAAATTCCTCCCGAGAGACCTTATTATACAAACTTATGGTATGAGTCCTTCTAACTGCTAATATACAGGTACTAAACTTGAAGGGGTTGTTGCATCTTTTATCTTCTGAAGAGCACTCTCCCATCTCATTAGGTCTCTTACTGGGGAGCAATGTGCTCCTGATGACTGACAGTTCAGACCAACAGCCAGGTCATGCCCCTAGCCTGAACTGTGCGCTATCTAATGCTGCAATCTGAGGCAGCTATGCACAGAGGAGCCCAGAAGCCCTAGCGATTTGGCGAGCTTCACAGCAGCACTTGCAAAGTCTACAGCAAAAAGCTTACAAGAGCTTCACTCCTTTCCTAGGGATCCGGCCACCACTGCTAGATTCCATTGGAGGCTAGTACAGTAAACTATATAAACAAACTCTTTATACTAAGAGGTACATTGTAAAGATGCTTAGTTTTACATGTACTTTGCAATTTTACCCATTTGAAAAGTTTAGACAGCCCTTTTATATTTTATTTGACCCTATTAACAGATTTATGAATACATCTATGGGTCGTCCTTTATGCAATTGTTAACATTGTTTTTTTCTTCATTTTAGCTGTTAGCTAGTTATTGAGAAGAAAGTGTAACCCCTGCTGATCAAAATGAAACAACTAAATCTTTATTAGTACATCCCAAAAATCGACAGCAAGCAAGTCGATAAAAGCCATTTGTGTTATTAGTCTTGGCATGATTCCAGAATGTAAGGCTGTACTAATTAACCCCTTAGTGATAGAGACAATTTTCACCTTAATGACTAAGCCAATTTTTACAATTCGTACCACTGTCACTTTATGTGGTAATAACTCTGGAATGCTTCAAAGGATCCCACTGATTCGGAGAATGTTTTTCGTGACATATTGTACTGATTTGAAAAAAATGGAAATTTTGAAAAATGTTAAAAATTTTGCAATTTTCAAACTTTTAATTTTTGTGCCCTTAAATCTGTTATATCACACAAAATAGTTAATAAATAACAACATTTCCCGCATGTCTACTTTGCCTCAGCACAATTTTGGAAACCTGAACTTTTTTTGGGTTATGAAGTTGGAAGGGATAAAAGTTGACCAGCGATTTCTCATTTTTCCAACAAAATTTACAAAACCATTTTTTTTAGGGACCACTTTAAGGGGCCTATATGACATAAAGTACCCAAAAGTGACACCATTCTAAAAACTACACCCCTCAAGGTGCTCAAAACTACATTCAAAAAGTTTATTAACCCTTCAGATGCTTCAAGAGAACTGAAGCAATGTGGAAGGAAAAAAAATAACATTTAACTTTTTCCACAAAAAAACTACTTTAAACCCAAAATTTTTTATTTTCACAAGGGTAACAAGAAAAAATGGAAACAAAATTTCTCCTGATTATGCCAATACCCGGTTTGTGGGGGAAATCTACCGTTTGGGCGCACAGCAGAGCTTGTAAGGCAAGGAACGACATTTGACTTATTGAACGTAAAATTATCTGGAATCGAGAGCTGACTCCATCTCGCATTTGGAGAGCCCCTGATGTGCCTAAACAGTGGAAACCACCCACAAGTGACCCCATTTTGCAAAGTACACCCTTCAAGGATTTTATCCAGGGGTATAGTGAGCATTTTGAACCCACAGGTACGACACAGAATTTGATAACATTAGGTTGTCACATTGAATATATGTTGTCATTAATGTTTAGAGCAAGTGCTTGCTAGTTTCCATCGGGTGCTTGACTATGCATCGAATATCGCGGGTGCTTGAGTGACTTGCTCAAGTCCCAGCCTACATGTTTTGCTGCTGTTAGACACCCAAAAAAACATGCAGGGGATCTGCGATACTTTGTGCCTTCCCGAGCATGCCATAAAAACTTGAGTAGAGAGCACTTGCACTCATCGCTAGCACTCATATCGTCATCTTTTTTTTTTCACTTTTGAAAAGAACAATTCTAACTCCAACTCTAACACAACCCTAACCACAACCCCAACTCTATCCCTAACACAACCTTAACCCTAATCCTAACCCTAACACAACCACAACCCTAACCCCAACTCTATCCTTAACATCTTAACCCTAACCCCAACCCTAAAACAACCCTAACCCCAACCGTAGATAATGAAAAAAACTATTTTTTATTATATAATTGTTATCTAATTAAGGGGATTAGAAAGGGGTATTTGATTTACAATTTTTTTTCTTTTCATCACTGTGATAGGGTCTATCACACTGATCAAAAACAACCAATAGGAAGAATTCCCTATTGTTGCCGGGTAGCGACAGGCAAATATCAGAGGGCGCACATTTTTTTCCGGTGACGATGCAGAGGGCCAGAGCAGGAGGGATTGGGGGATGGCAGAGATATCGGGGGGATTTGGGAGACCCCATTTCTCTCTTCTCTGATATGTTAGATCATACCAGAGGAGGGAAATTTTAATTCAGACTTTTTTTAATGTAATCGGTGAATAATGGCGATCACATGACAGGGGACTGTAAAAACTGGCCCTTATTATGACCCGAGATTTTCTAATGCTGTGGGGCTCTATACCTTTATTTCCCAGCACTGTTATAAAGCGGCGCTGAGGAATAAGTACACTTAACTGTCGCCATTAAAAGGCGTATCGGCAGTTGTTAATGGGTTAAAAGATCAATTGTTTTAATCTGGTCTGCTGGACATTTTCTCTTTCCTGTTATGAAATTGTTGACCAGGATCTATATTCAAGCCTGGGATTGTGGGGACTGTGTTCCGATACAGTGACATGTTTGTTTTTTCTTATTCGCTTGTTGTCTTTACTATTAATATCTTTTCTCTGAAGTTATGTCACATTTTTTATAAAGTTTTTACCTGTACTTCCCCAATCCCAACCAAAAGTCTGTCTATTCAAGAAGCAAAATCTGGGTAGGCAATATACAGTACAGACCAAAAGCTTGGACACACCTTCTCATTTAAAGATTTTTCTGTATTTTCATGACTATGAAAATTGTACATTCACACTGAAGGCATCAAAACTATGAATTAACACATGTAGAATTATATACTTAACAAAAAAGTGGAAATCTGTGCTTTGGCCTGATGAGTCCAAATTTGAGATCTTTGGTTCCAACCACCGTGTCTTTGTGCGACGCAGAAAAGGTGAACGGATGGACTCTACATGCCTGGTTCCCACTGTGAAGCATGGAGGAGGACGTGTGATGGTGTGGGGGTGCTTTGCTGGTGACACTGTTGGGGATTTATTCAAAATTGAAGGCATACTGAACCAGCATGGCTACCACAGCATCTTGCAGCGGCATGCTATTCCATCCGGTTTGCGATTAGTTGGACCAACATTTATTTTTCAACAGGACAATGACCCCAAACACACCTCCAGGCTGTGTAAGGGCTATTTGACCAAAAAGGAGAGTGATGGGGTGCTACGCCAGATGACCTGGCTTCCACAGTCACCAGACCTGAACCCAATCGAGATGGTTTGGGGTGAACTGGACGGCAGAGTGAAGGCAAAAGGGCCAACAAGTGCTAAGCATCTCTGGGAACTCCTTCAAGATTGTTGGAAGACCATTCCCGGTGGCTACCTCTTCAAGCTCATCAAGATAATGCCAAGAGTGTGCAAAGCAGTCATCAAAGCAAAAGGTGGCTACTTTGAAGAACCTAGAATAAAAGACATAATTTCAGTTGTTTCACACTTTTTTGTTAAGTATATACTTCCACATGTGTTAATTCATAGTTTTGATGCCTTCAGTGTAAATGTACAATTTTCATAGTCATGAAAATATCGAAAAATCTTTAAATGAGAAGGTGTGTCCAAACTTTTGGTCTGTACTGTATATACCAAGGTAAGTAGGCAGAAATACTTAGCTGTAGCGTAAATACACCAAGTTCCAAATTATTATGCAAATTGGATTTAAATGTCATAAAGATTTAATTGTTTTGTTTTTCAAATAAACTCATAGATGGTATTGTGTCTCAGGGCTCATTGGGTCACTGAAATCAATCTTAAACACATGTGATAATCAGTTTTCCAGGTGATTCTAATTAAAGGAAAACTACTTAAAAATGATGTTCCACAGTATTAAGCAGGCCACAGGTTTCAAGCGATATGGGAAATAAAAAGGACCTCTCTGCTGCTGAAAAGCATTAAATAGTGCAATGCCTTGGACAAGGTATGGAAACATTAGATATTTCATGAAAACTTAAGAGTGATCATCATAATGTGAAGAGATTTGTGACTGAAACAGAGCACAGACACAGTGCATGCAGATAAAGGCATAATGAGGAAGGTTTCTGCAAGACAAATTCATTGGATTAAGAGAGCAGCTGCCAAAATACCATTACAAAGCAGCAAAGAGTTATTTGAAGCTGCTGGTGCCTCTGGAGTTCCTCGAACCTCAAGGTGTAGGAACCTGCAAAGGCTTGCTGTGGTGCATAAACCTACTATTCGGCCACCCCTAAACAGTGTTAACAAGCAGAAACGGTTGCAGTGGGCCCAGACATACATGAAGACTAATTTTCAAACAGTCTTGTTTACTGATGAGTGTCGAGTAGTGATGAGCGAATATACTCGTTACTCGAGATTTCTCGAGCATGCTCGGGGGTCCTCCGAGTATTTTTTAGTGCTCGGAGATTTAGTTTTTCTTGCCGCAGCTGAATGATTTATATCTGTTAGCCAGCATAAGTACATGTGGGGATTCCCTAGCAACTAGGCAACCCCCACATGTACTATGCTGGCTAACAGATGTAAATCATTCAGCTGCGGCAAGAAAAACTAAATCTCTGAGCACTAAAAAATACTCGGAGGACCCCCGAGCATGCTCGAGAAATCTCGAGTAACGAGTATATTCGCTCATCACTAGTTTCGAGCAACCCTGGATGGTCCAGATGGATGGAGTAGTGGATGGTTGGTGGATGGCCACCATGTCCTAACAAGGCTGCGACGTCAACTAGGAGGTAAAGGAGTCATGTTTTGGTCCGGAATCATGGGGAAACAGCTGGTAGGGCCCTTTAAGGTCCCTGAAGGTGTGAAAATGACCTCTGCAAAGTATATAGAGTTTCTGACTGACAACTTTCTTCCATGGTATAAAAAGCAGAAACGTACCTTCAGGAGCAAAATCATCTTCATGTATGACAATGCACCATCTCATGCTGCAAAGAATACCTCTGAGTCATTGGCTGCAATGGGCATAAAAGGAGATAAACTCATGGTGTGGCCACCATCTTCCCCTGACCTCAACCCTATAGAGAACCTTTGGAGTATCATCAATCAAAAGATCTATGAGGGTGGGAGGCAGTTCACATCAAAACAGCAGCTCTGGGAGGTTATTCTGACTTCATGCAAAGAAATACAAGCAGAAACTCTCCAAAAACTCACAAGTTCAATGGATGCAAAAGTTGTGAAGGTGATATCAAAGAAGGGTTCCTATGTTTACATGTAACTTGGCCTGTTAGGATGTTTTGGAGTTAAAGAGCTTTTTTTTCAGTGAATGTGACCTCCTAATGCTGCAAATTCCACAAATGAGCATTTTCAGTTCTTTAAAACATATTAAATGTTTAGAAATTCTACTGTGCCTAATAATTTGGAACAGTGCATTTTGAGTTTTTATTCATTTTGGAGATTATACTGTGATGATTGGGGGGTTTCTTCAATAAAAGTCGATGTATACTCTAACGGGTGATTACTTTTATTAGACTGACTGTCATTTGCACAGACCATTTAGGAAAATCCGAGAAAAATGTCATTTGCATAATAATTTGGAAGATGGTGTGGTGACTACTTCTCAGGGACCTGTTTTATCTTTTGTCATCTTGTGTCTCAACTGTGTAGAATAAAGCAACTGAAGGACTTATATTTTTTTACTAATACCCTCTGCTTTAGAGATAAATGCTCTTTAAAAACTCTGTTACGAATAATCAAACATTTTATTATATAATACAATAATGTTAATGTATTTTCAAAGAAATAAAACGTATCTAGCTGCTCAAGAACAGATTGCACAGAACATGTAGTATCCAGCGCGAAGCATGCAGCTACAACAGTGAGCAAGGCAATTATGGGGGAGTAGAGGGTGTTGATCAGCATCAAAAGTGATAATTAATTCCCACAATCTGCAAAGCAAAAGGAACAGATAGATGCTTGGAGAATTCCACATCATATACAAATATTCTATAAAGATACAGCCATTAACTCCGTTCCAACCAATCATATTCCTTCCAACCAATCATATACATATACAGTTTATGGGGTATACACTTAATATATAATGGCTAGAGGGGATATACCGTACATATATTTATATATATTTGCACGTGTGTGCGCGTGTGTGTGTATATATATATATATATATATATATATATATATATATATATATATATATATATATATATATATTTTTATATATATATATATATATATATATATATATATATATATATATATATATATATATATATATATATATATATATATATATATATATACACACACACACACACACACATACACACACACACACACGTCATAGAGAAAAATTCCATAAAGACATCTTCAGAAGCGAGAGGAGTTTGCACTGCAACCTCGTTTTGAAGTAGGACCTCAAATTGATCATATGGGGAAAGGAAAAAGAAACTAATTATAACAGAGTAAATTAGAAAAATAGGAAGAGCTTCATCCTTCCTTTGAATCAGAGACCTCCTGCAGTGATCAGGTAGTTACCATAGAGGTTCATTGTGGGAAACACCATCCAGACTGGGATTTGTATATTCAAATATTCAAGAAGCAGAGAAGCGAAAAATAGAACACCTTCAGAGGTAACCCTTACTCTCATCAAAGCCGAATCGTAGGCTTTTTGCCTCCTTTGATCAATGATGAATATTGGGGTTTGTTCTAATTTTGCATCATCTTGCATATTTTTTATAAACACTGCCTATCTTTCTGGATTAAATATATAAATTTAATAGCCGTGTTTCTCTTGTTTTGTAAACCACACTCCTGAAGCCATATGCTACCAGTAATGTGTGTCCAATCGGTCTGTGTAAAAGATTGGTGGTGGCAGCTATCAGTTCTTTTGTTAATTTGGAGCTAGCAGTGACCGGTGGTATATACATATACACAGTAGCGTAACTACCAGGGGGGTAGAGGGTGCGTTCACCCCACGCCCCTTGCTCTGAGGGGCTCACCCAAGGCTACTGCCACTGTTAACTATGTCGGTGTGCACAGCACCCCAATGTAAGCTTCACTGTAGTGCAGGGAGACATGATCCCCCTGCACTACCGCTGTATGTTCTATAGACCGGGGAATAGGAGCATACATTCTCTGGGACTCTGGATGATGGCACTATGCCTGTAAGCTGCTTCCGGCAAACTGCAGACATGCCCATATTGCATGCAGTGTCTGCAGGAGAGACGTCACAACGCAGGGCAACAGCTTCTTCCAGCCAGAGAGTAGCTGGACAGAGGACTGGATGGTGCTGTGAGTAGCAGCTAAGGCTGATGTCTGCACCTGGGGCCAGAGCTTTCTGTGCAGTGAGGAGGGGTCAGGACACTGCTCACCTCCTGACAAGTCCTGGATGGTTTCTTATCTTGTATTTGTGGTCTTGCTGAGGCACAGTAGGTTTATGGCGACTGTTTGAACTTTCTAACAGATCGGTGTCTCTGTCGATTCAAATCGCCCGAGCATCACACAATCTGTAATAGACTTGCAAGTAGCTGCCATAAATATAAGGCACCATGCTCAGCAGGGGCTGGCTGGCAATTTTCAGCCTGGGGGGCAATCACAAGGCAGTGGCCCTCGAGTTGCGGTGGCCCTCCTTTTCCCTGCTTATATCTGGCCACTACATTAAAGTAGCAGAGATAACAGGCTTTAAAAACAGGCTGGTACACAGATATGGGAACTGAACGGAGCTTGCTGCATAGATATGGGAGCAGAATCAAGCTTACTGCAGAGATATGGGAACAGAACGGAGCTTACTACAGATATGTGAGCAGAACAGAGCTTACTACTGAGATATGGGAGCAGAACAGAGCTTATTATAGAGATATGGGAGCAGAACCGAACTTACTAGATTCAGAGATATGGGAGCCGAACCGAGCTTACTGCAAAGATATGGGAGCAGAACCGAGCTTACTACAGAGATATGGGAGCAGAACCGAGCTAACAGCAAGGAAATGGGAGCCGAACCAAGCTTACTGCAGAGATATGGGAGCAGAACGGGGCTTACTACAGAGATATGGCAGCAGAAACGAGCTTACTACATAGATAAGGGAGCAGAACCAAGCTTACTACAGAGATAGGGGAACAGAACCGAGCTTACTACAGAGATATGGGAGCAGAAACGAGCTTACTGCAAAGATATGGGAGCAGAACCAAGCTTACTACAGAGATATGGGAGCAGAACCGAGCTTAGTGCAGAGAAATGGGAGCAGAACCAAGCTTATTGCAGAGATATGGGAACAGAATCGACCTTACTACAGAGATATGGGAGTAGAACCAAACTTACTACAGAGATATGGGAGCAGAACCTAGCATACTACAGAGATAAGGGAGCAGAACCGAGCTTACTAGAGAGATAAGGGAGCAGAACCGAGCTTACTACAGAGATATGGGAGCAGAACCGAGCTTACTGCAGAGATATGGGAGCAGAACCGAGCTTACTACAGAGATAAGGGAGCAGAACCGAGCTTAATAAGTCTACTACATGGAACCAAGTCTGGTACATAGAAACTGGAGCAGAACTGAGATTACGACATACATACAGTACCATAATCTAGATTACTACATTGATAGAGTACCAGAACCAAGCTTACTGCTTAGATATGGTGCCATAACGGAGCTTACTTACAAACATACACAACAATACAGCTACACAGTGCCTAGTACTATCACCACTACACAGAGAATACATAATATTATAATATCACCATTACCTTTACATGAAACTACATTCTATACAAAGACCAATGATGCCACCATACACTCCCTGACAGAAGTTATGTTGCTTATCCATGTTATGTAAATAAAAGCTTATAACCTGATGTTAAATTCATCCATTGGTTGTATAAATTATTCTTTTGAAAGCTGGAACCCTCCAAAATGTGATTTAGGTTAAGAAAATAAATTGTTATCAAAGCAGAAATATTGATCAGTTAATAGACACAGAATGGTCAGATTTTGGCAAGACAAAATTTTTGTTGCCCACAGACAAATAATTAACTTAAAATACAAATATATGTTGCATAACATTGGTGAATGAAGTTGTGGTGCTCATCTAGATTCTTTGGTTTTGTCTTCCAAGCTTCCTCTTTCATCCTTCCCCAAACATGCTCAATGATGTTCATGTCTGGTGACTGGGCTGGCCAGTCCTTGAGCACCTTGATCTTTTTTGTCTGGAGGAACTTTGTTGTAGAGATGGATTTATGAGATGGAGCACCATCCTGCTGCAGAATTTGACCTCTTTTATGATTTGGAATATAAGCGGTAGCTAATACTTCTTGATATTTTAGGCTATTGATATTGCCTTCCACCTTGCAAATGTTTTGCACACCCCCATACTGAAGGTAACCCCAGACCATGATCTTTCAACCACCAAATGTAACTGTCTTCTGGGTGTATTTTGGATCCATACTGGCTCCAGTAAGTCTCCTGCAGTGTTTGTGGCAGCTGTGGTGTAATTCTACTGAAGAGAAATCCATCTTCTGCCACTTTTCCAGTGTCCATCTGTTTAGCAGGCTGTGGGAGTTTGTAAATGCCACACGGTTTTTTATTTGCCTTTTGTTTAGTGCTGGCTTCTGGGCACTGATTCGACCATGGAGGCCATTTTAAGACAGAATCCTACAAACTGTTCTAGTTGACACAGGTAAAGGTTTAGGTGTGCACTCAGCCTTAATATGGTGAGGTGCTAGTGTAACGGACCAATGGCCCAGAATAACAGTAAAAGTTAAGTTCACTGCACTCTCTCTAGGTTTCTTATGCAAAGTCTGGTATAAATTTATTATACATAAACTGGGAGTGTAACAGAATATTACAGCATCTGTGATTTTTTATATACAACGTTTCGGCTCAACCAGAGCCTTTGTCACGTAATCGCTTGTTCCAGCTAAGATAGTGATATACAGAGAAGGCGGAAAGTCCCAGCGGTGCAATATAAGCTCTATTGTAATCTAAATGTCCGCCTATGGAAGATCCTGTCCAGTAGTGTGGACCTGCAGTGTCTGTTATGACAAGCGGTGCACCCGCGCCTTGCTAACGATCGGCGTGTCACGTGCGGTGAATTTAACTTTTACTAGTTGACACAGGGACTTGAGGTGACCAGACCTGTTGGAGCTCTGCTGCTGTGGAAGAGGGGCTTGCTTTAGATTTTCTAACCAACAAACATTCCTCCTGAGCAGTTGTCTTGCGGGGTCTGCCAGACCTGGGCTAGTCAAACACATCTCCAGTCTCTTCAAATCTTTTTTTTAATTCTTTGTACTTGACGCTGAGACACATTAAAGGTGCCCGCCACCTCTGCAGTGAATCTGGTCTAAAGCCTCTTGATAATCCAGGCTTTGGTCGCAGGGTGGATTTTTGGCATGTTGTCAAGAGCTCAAGTTGCAGTTCAAGTGAAGGTCTGGGGTGCTGGGTATCTTTTTATACACACACACTAAATAACCGATCATTTACTGAGCACAGATGAGGATGTAAACTAGGATTGGGTGCATTATATGACCAGGCGACAAAACTTTTGTCTTGCTAAAATCTGACCATTCTGTGTCCATTAACTGATCAATATTTCTGCATTGATGTCAATTTATTTTCTTAACCTAAACCACATTTTGGAAGGTTTCAGCTTTCAAAAGAATAATTTATACAACCAATGGATGAATTTAACATCAGGTTATAAGCTTTTATTTAAATAACATGGATAAGCGACATTACTTCTGTCAGGGAGTGTACAACTTTTACTACTAGTATACTACAATACTGATCATTAATTGTAAAAAAGCACAACACTAAGTGCCATTGTATACAGGAACTCTGTATTTATGGTCAGTGTAAAGATACTACAGTGATCACTGGTGACATTATACACAGGAGATCTGAATAAGGTGTCAGTGTACAGGTAATACAGTGATCACCACTGCCAGTGACATTATACACAGGAGCTTTGTATATAGTATACAGTGTATAGTGTCAGTGTACAGGCAATAAACTGACTCACTAGTGATGTCTCTAGCTGAAGTCCTTTATCTTTGCTTTTCATTTTCATCCAGCACAGACTGTCATCACTTCTTCCAGCCAGGACTCGTCTCTGCATAAAATAACACAGTTACCTAGAGCATGGCTTCCAGACCACATTCCCCACTTTTTCCCTTTCTTCTACACCATGTTCCAAATTATTATGCAAATTATATTTTTCTCGGATTTTCCTAAATGGTCGGTGCAAATGACAGTCAGTCTAATAAAAGTCATCACCCGTTAGAGTATACATCGAGTTTTATTGGAGAAACCTCCCACTGATAACAGTATAATCTCCAAAATGAATAAAAACTCAAAATGCACTGTTCCAAATTATTAGGCACAGTAGAATTTCTAAACATTTGATCTGTTTTAAAGAACTGAAAATGCTCATTTGTCGAATTTGCAGCATTAGGAGGCAAAAAAGATATTTAACTCCAAAACATCCTAACAGGCCAAGTCACATGTTACCATAGGAACCCTTCTTTGTTATCACCTTCACAATGCTCGCCTCCATTGAACTTGTGAGTATTTGGAGAGTTTCTGCTTGTATTTCTTTGCATGAAGTCAGAATCGCCTCCCAGAGCTGCTGTTTTGATGTGAACTGCCTCCCACCCTCATAGATCTTTTGCTTGATGATACTGCAAAGGTTCTCTATAGGGTTGAGGTCAGGGGAAGATGGTGGCCACACCATGAGTTTATCTCCTTTCATGCCCATAGCAGCCAATGACTCAGAGGTATTCTTTGCAGCACTAAATGGTGCATTGTCATGCATGAAGATGATTTTTCTCCTGAAGGCACGTTTCTGCTTTTTATACTATGGAAGAAAGTTGTCAGTCAGAAATTCTATATACTTTGCAGAGGTCATTTTCACACCTTCAGGTACCTTAAAGGGCCCTTCCAGCTGTTTCCCCATGATTCCAGCCCAAAACATTACTCCTCCATCTCCTTGCTGACGTTGCAGCCTTGTTGGGACATGGTGGCCATCCACCAACCATCCACTACTCCATCCATCTGGACCACCCAGGGTTGCTCGACACTCATCAGTAAACAAGACTGTTTGGAAATCAGTCTTCATGTGTGTCTGGGCCCACTGCAACCGTTTCTGCTTGTGAACACTGTTTAGGGGTGGCCGAATAGTAGGTTTATGCACCACAGCAAGCCTTTGAAGGATCCTACTGTTATGCTCTGGTGATTAAGGAGCGACATGCGACTAGCTCTGAGCAGGTGGTAACTATACCGACCGCAGTTCCTAATCTTAACACAGACACTAGCAGTAGCCGTGGGATGTTCCTGTCACTCCCTGGACACCTCGTCACAGCCGGAGAACTAGCTACCCCTGAAGGTAGAAACAGGAAAGCTATCTTGCCTCAGAGAAAATCCCCAAAGGATAGGACAGCCCCCCACAAATAATGACTGTGAGAGGAGAAGGAAATGACATACGTAGTATGAAACAAGATTTAGCAAAGGAGGCCACTACTAGCTAGACAGAATTAGTACAGAACAGAAAACTGTGCGGTCAGTAATAAAAACTAGAAAAAGTCCACCGCAGAGAAATGCAAAAATCTCCACACCTGACTAAAGGTGTGGAGGGCAAACTCTGCTGCCCAGAGCTTCCAGCTTAGCTAAATAGATCCATACTGATAAGCTGGACAAATGAGCAAAACATAGAAAATGCCAAACAACAAAGTCCACAACAAGTGAACTGCAAAAAGACAAGCAAGGACTTAGCTTTGCTGAAATGGTCAGAGTGGCAGGGAAATCCTCAGAGAGCCATGACTCCAAGCTCAACAATTGACAACTGGCATTGAATTAGGGATAAAGCCAGACTAATATAGCCGAGCCAGAAAGACGATCAGTGAGAACAGCTGCTGATGCTAAATCCAAGAAGCAGCCATACCACTCAAAACCACAGGAGGGAGCCGAAGAGCAGAATTCACAAAAATGCTACTTATAACCACCGGAGGGAGGCCAAGAGCGGAATTCACAACACCTACACCTTGAGGTTCGAGGGACTCCAGAGGCACCAGCAGCTTCAAATAATTGTTTGCTGCTTTGTAATGGTATTTTGGCTGCTGCTCTCTTTATCCAATTAATTTGTCTGACAGAAAACCTTCCTCATTATGCCTTTATCTGCATGAACTCTGTCTGTGCTCTGTTTCAGTCACAAATCTCTTCACAGTATGATGATCACTCTTAAGTTTTCGTGAAATATCTAATGTTTTCATACTTTGACCAAGGCATTGCACTATTTAATGCTTTTCAGCAGCAGAGAGATCCTTTTTATTTCCCATATTGCTTGAAACCTGTGGTCTGCTTTATAATGTGGAACATCATTTTTAAGTAGTTTTTCTTTAATTAGAATCACCTGGAAAACTAATGATCACATGTGTTTAAGATTGATTTCAGTGATCCACTGAGCCCTGAGACACAATACCATCCACGAGTTTATTTGAAAAACAAAACAATTAAATCTTTATGACACTTATATCCAATTTGCATAATAATTTGGAACATGGTGTACACTAGACATCTGAATACAGAGGTGCACCCACAAACAATATATAATTGGTTATTATGCAACCTCATAGATTGTAAGCTTGCAAGCAGGGCCCTCATTCCTTTTGGTATCTGTTGATCTATGTGTTTATTGTTATGCTTAATGTCCATTATCTGTACAAGTCCCCTCTAAAATGTAAAGTGTTGGCACTATAGAAATAAAATTATCATAATTATTATTATTAACCGACCACTCCAAATATAAATTATAATCCAACACTGTGCACCCACTAACTTTAAATAGCCACTTTCCTCATTTAATATATAAATTTAATAATATAAATCTTATGACACCCCCACCCTCATCATGGGTGATTTCAATATCCCAATTGCTTCTCCCCTCTCCCCATCTGCTTCTCACCTTTTATCTCTAACCTCCTCTTTCGGCCTCTCGCAGCATACTAACTCTCCAACACATGATGATGGAAACTCCCTTGATTTGGTCTTCTCCCGGCTTTGCTCACTGGATGATTTCACAAACTCCCCTCTCCCGCTCTCTGACCACAACCTTCTTTCATTCTCTATCAAGAACTGCCATCCCGCTCAGGTCATCCCCACTTTCCACACTTATAGAAACATACAGGCCATTAACACCCAGAAACTTATGAAGAACTTGCAGTCTTCATTGGCCCCAATCTCCTCCATCTCTTGTCCTGATTCTGCTCTGAAGCATTACAACGAAACCCTGCAAAGTGCCCTGGAAGAAGCTGCACCTCCTATACATAGAACAACTCGGCACAGACGGCGACAACCGTGGCACACGCTGCAAACACGTTTCCTGCAGCGGTGCTCCAGGTGCGCCGAACGTCTGTGGAGAAAATCTAATCTGCCTGAAGATTTCATCCATTATAAGTTCATGTTAAAAACATACAACTCTGCCCTTCACCTCTCCAAACAAACCTATTTCAACACCCTCATCACCTCGCTGTCCAATAACCCTAAACGTCTCTTTGACACTTTCCGGTCCCTACTCAACCCAAGAGAGCAGGCCCCAACCACAGATCTCCACGCTGACGATCTGGCCAATTACTTACCTTTGCCCGACATTGCCATCTCTGTGTGCGGTTCCACCATTACTCCAAAGCAACATGCCCGCTGCCTTGGAGTCATCCTTGATTCCGAGCTTTCATTCACCCCCCACATCCGATCACTGGCTCGCTCTTCTTATCTGCATCTCAAAAACATTTCCAGAATTCGCCCTTTTCTTACTTTCGACTCTGCAAAAACTCTTACTGTCTCACTTATTCATTCTCGTCTGGACTATTGTAACTCTCTACTAATTGGCCTACCTTTTACCAGACTCTCCCCGCTCCAATCTGTCCTGAATGCTGCTGCCAGGATCATATTCCTCGCCAACCGTTACACCGATGCCTCTACCTTGTGCCAGTCATTACACTGGCTACCCATCCAATCCAGAATCCAGTACAAAACTACTACCCTCATCCACAAAGCACTCCATGGCTCAGCACCACCCTACATCTCCTCTCTGGTCTCAGTCTACCAACCTACCCGTGCCCTCCGCTCTGCTAATGACCTCAGGTTAGCATCCTCAATAATCAGAACCTCCCACTCCCGTCTCCAAGACTTTACACGTGCGGCGCCGATTCTTTGGAATGCACTACCTAGGTTAATACAATTAATCCCCAATCCCCACAGTTTTAAGCGTGCACTAAAAACTCATTTGTTCAGATTGGCCTACCGCCTCAACGCATTAACCTAATTATCCCTGTGTGGCCTATTAATAAAAAACAACAACATAATCACGTTCCTCCATCATGTTCTCATACACTTTATGCAGTTAATAGCCTCTGTGTCTGTACTGTTACATACTTAGGCAGTTAACTGGTTCATGCAGCTTTACATGAACACCCGAGCCTTACACTATGGCTGGTCCAAATAACTAAAGCAATTGTTACCATCCACCTCTTGTGTCTCCCCTTTTCCTCATAGATTGTAAGCTTGCGAGCAGCAGGGCCCTCTTTCCTCCTGGTATCTGTTTTGAACTGTGATTTCTGTTATGCTGTAATGTCTGTTGTCTGTATAAGTCCCCTCTATAAGTTGTAAAGCGCTGCGGAATATGTTGGCGCTATATAAATAAAATTATTATTATTATTATTATAAATTAATTAGCACCTGTACTCTTTCCCCCAATTCATTACCAGTCACTTCATCCTCAACGCCCCCCACTATGTACCTACCACTCTAACCCTAACCCCGATTCGTTATAGTTACATGCCCCTCCCGCCCCAATTCATTGTCATGTCTCTCTCTCACCCTCTATTCATTATCAACTGCTCTACCCCACATTCAATACATCATTTACTCCCCCACCCTTAAAATTCATTATTTGTTCTTCCCCTAGATCATCATTTGCTCTCCCCACCCCCTCTTCAATTGATCATTTGCTCTCCCCACCCCCACCTTCAATTAAATTGCTGTCCCCTGTCCCTCACACTGAATTTATCATTTTGCAGTCCCCCCACTTTAATGTGAAGTCCCCTTCATTCATTGCAGTCCCCTATCACCCTCTCACTTCATCTGCAGTGCCCCTTCATCATTTGCAGCCCCCTATCCCCCTTCCATTTCATCATGAGCAGTCCCACATCAGACACACTTCATCATGTGCAGTCCTGTAGTCCCCTTCTCCCACTTCATCATGTGCAGCCTCCTTACACCCCCCACTTCATAACTTGCAGTTACCCACCATTAAATTTATTTTATAAAGAAAACAAAAAAGTTTGTCATACTTACCTCACCAGTCGCTCCCCTGCAGTGCCTCTCTGCTTCTAGCATCCGGGTCATGTCGGCGTGTGCGTGAGGACGCCATCGCGCATGCCCAACACCTAACCTGGAAGTATAGAGAACATGAAGGGAGCAGTAGCTGCGCAGCCGTCAAGGTGACAGCCAAGTATAGCTCCTGGCCCCAGCGCAGACGTGTGCACTAACTGTGATGCAGCTGTGTCTGCTGCCAGCCGTGTCACAGTACAGCAGACATGGCTGCGCACAATTTGCTGTGTGGCTGTAGCCACCACCAGGCAGCCGGCCCTGAACAGATGCTGGGGGAGCGGCCCGGGGGGCATTTGCCTCTTTGCCACCTGGGCCAGTCAGCCCCTGATGCTCAGTTAGAGGGACTGCCATGAGTAGTCAGTATCATGCACTGTACTGACAGACATCACCTCGGCTGCAGGACAGCAAAGATTAGAATATGTCTCTAACTCTCTATATATATACTAGATATGCAGTATATAAATGTAAAGATATATAGTAGCAAAAAAATGAAGGCAGCACACCATTGACAAAATGAAAAAATAGTGTTTTAATAACCCATTGGGGATCAGCGACATTTCGGTTCTACTATATATATATATATATATATATATATATATATATATTCATATATATATATATATATACACACACACTGTATATGTGTATATATATATATATATATATATATATATATATATATATATATATATATATATATATATATATATATTCATATATATATATATATATATATATATATATATATACACACACACACACACACACACACACACACACACACACACAACATGAGACGTAGCCCTGTAGCCGAGGTGAGGGTCCTATCATCTCATATTGTAAATCCAGAGTGGAAGGCATGACAACCCAATTACCGTATATACTCGAGTATAAGCCGACCAGAGTATAAGCCGACCCCCCAAATTTTGCCACAAAAAACTGGGAAAACGTAATGACTCTGAGTATAAGCCTAGGGTGGGAAATGCAGCAGCTACTGGTAAATTTCAAAAATAAAAATAGATACCAATAAAAGTAAAATTAATTGAGACATCAGTAGTTTAAGTGTTTTTGAATATCCATATTGAATCAGGAGCCCCATATAATGCTCCATACAGTTCATGATGGCCCCATAAGATGCTCCATACAAAATACGCCCCATATAATGCTCCGTACAGTTCATTATGGCCCCATAAGATGCTCCATGTTAAAATATGCCCCATATAATGCTCCATGCAGTTCATTATGGCCCCATAAAATGCTCCATATACAAATATGCCCCATATAATGCTCCATGCAGTTCATTATGGCCCCATAAGATGTTCCATATACAAATATGCCCCATATAATGCTCCATGCAGTTCATTATGGCCGCATAAGATGCTCCATATACAAATATGCCCAATATAATGCTCCATGCAGTTCATTATGGCCCCATAAGATGCTCCATATACAAATATGCCCCATATAATGCTCCATACAGTTCATTATGGCCCCATAAGATGCTCTATATACAAGTATGCCCCATATAATGCTCCATACAGTTCATTATGACCCCACAGACGCTCCATATAACAATGTGCCACATATAATGCTGCTGCTGCAATAAAAACAAAAAATTACATACTCCCTCTCGTCGCTGCTCCTCAGCGTCCCGTCTCTCCGCACTGACTGTTCAGGCAGAGGGCGGTACGCACACTAATATGTCATCGCGCCCTCTGACCTGAACAGTCACTGCAGACGAAACGGAAGACGGAGCGGCGCCGACGCTGGAACGAGGGACAGGTGAATATGAAATACTCACCTGCTCCCGGCGCGGTCCCTGGCAGCTTCTCCCGGACAGATGGTCTCCGGTGCCCGCAGCTTCTTCCTGTAGTGAGCGGTCACATGGTACCACTCATTATAGTAATGAATATGCGGCTCCACCCCTATGGGAGTGGAGTCCATATTCATTACTTTAATGAGTGGTACCACATGACCACTGAACAGAGGAAGAAGGTGCTGGCGCCGGAGACCATGGGACATGCAGGGACCGCGTCAGGAGCAGGTGAGTATGTGACCGTCGTCGCTCCCCCTCACCCGCCGACCCCCCGCTGACCATGACTCGAGTATAAGCCGAGAGGGGCACTTTCAGCCCATTTTTTGGGGCTGAAAATCTCGGCTTATACTCGAGTATATACGGTATATAACTTTTTATTAAAAAATGAATTCCAACAAAGTTGAGGATGAATGTATATGATAAAGAGCCAAACAGAAAAAAATACAAACAGCCAGTATGTGGTTATAAATGTTCACATATAGGTATAGGCCCCTGAACGTATACCCAGTCTGGACAACAAGACGTACCAGGGCGCACACTTTCTTATTTACATGAGTAATATTTTACCTTCCCTCTTCTAATTCCCTCTTTCTTTCTGGTCCCCTCTTTGGGGTCTTGTCCTGACAAGAGTATTTCTTGTATGGTTACCTGGATGCTTTCAGGGAGCTATACCCATATGCTGGCCTTTATTCGCACCCACTGGCTGTTTCTATTTTCTTCTATTTAGCTCTTTGTCATATGCACAGGTGCTTCTCACTAAATTAGAATATCATCAAAAAGTTAATTAATTTCAATTATTCAATACAAAAAGTGAAACTCATATTATATACAGGGTGGGTCATTTATATGGATACACCTAAATAAAATGGGAATGGTTGGTGGTATCAACTTCCTGTTTGTGGCACATTAGTATATGGGAGGGGGAAAACTTTTCCAGATGGGTGGTGACCATGGTGGCCATTTTGAAGTCGGGCATTTTGGATCAAACTTTTTTTTTTTTCAATGGGTAGAGGGTCATGTGACACATCAAATTTCACAATAAAAACAATGGTGTGCTTGGTTTTAACGTAACTGTATTCTTTCATGAGTTATTTACAAGTTTATGACCACTTATAAAATGTGTTCAAACTGCTGCCCATTGTGTTGGATTGTCAATGCAACCCTCTTCTCCCACTCTTGACACACTGATAACAACACCACAGAAGAAATGCTAGCACAGGCTTCCAGTATCTGTTGTTTCAGATGCTGCACATATTGTATCTTCACAGCATAGACAATTGCCTTCAGATGACCCCAAGGATAAAAGTCTAATGGGGTCAGTTCGGGAGACCTTGGTGGCCTTTAAACTGGCCCACGAGCCTCCAGCAGCACCCTGGCTGCAATGGTAACCATCAGCACTCTGTCATCACATTGGAGAGACCCATAGGTGCCCATATAAACAAGCCACCGGAATGGCTGCAGTGTTTCAGAGAAAAATATACTAATAGTCTTCCCTGCAGAGGACAGGGATAAGCCACAGGGGACCACCTGTCCAACTAGTCTGAGGTCCGTTCCCTGGTGGCTTCTCCCTGCCCGAAGCACCGGAGTGACAGGTCTCTGCCTATACTTGCATGTAGGCAAAAAACTTTCAGTAACTGACAGCGGAGTAAAGACAGCTACATTTACAGTATGTTTTTCTTGAAATGCTGCAGTGTATGTGAGTCACACAAGCCTGGATCATCATAATCATCATCTTTATTTTTATATAGCGCCAACATATTCCGCAGCGCTTTAAACTTTGCACTATCAGTATCCCTATAAGTATGTCTTTGGAATGTGGGAGGAAACCGGGAAACCTGGAGCAAACCCATGCAAACACCGGGAGAACAAACTCCTGGATGAGTTCATCCAGCTAGAACCTGATACATGTTGCCCATGGATTGGGCAGCATGTGTCAACTGACAGGTTTCCTTTAAATGCGGCTGTTAATTGTAGACAGTGGCCATTAAGGGGTTAAATAGCAGTGATAGAGTAAGCAACATTCGACTACAGTGTTCCATAAAGAATAAACACACCTCCTCTGTATGAAAGACAGGGCTCTGAGGGCCTGGTTCCCAGTTTACAGAGTTCCATTCTTGGGATCAGTGGGGGTCCCACTATTGATAACAACCCCTTAAAGTCTGTACTGCAAGGCAGTGTTTACAGATGTGACATTCATGATCACTTAAACAGTATGTAAAAAAGCAAGAGGTAAGGTCCTGGATGACAGATATGTGGTGGTTGGTAATGTAAAGCCTGTAACAGTAACACTAGGTTACAGAGGGAATTTTAATTCGACTGGATTTTGGGTCCAGCATTTAGGAGCAACCAATAGAGTCTGGATGGGAAAGGTTGCTCCCATAATCCAGCCTGGGGCTTACAAGCCTAATAACAGCAGCTGGGTTAGCTCAGCAGAGTGGATTTTGGGCTGGGGATGAACAGTGGTGTTTGATTGGTGAACACATTATAAACTGCTTGAGCTGATACTGCCAGGAATACAGAGATTAGCAAGGCTGCTACATTTACTTTGTTCATTGTACCTGTTTATGTTGTGCATTTGTACTTAAGGAAGGCTGTTTTCATTTTGAAGCTGTAAAGTTTATAATGAGCAATTAAATAAACCTTATGCAGTTTTGATTAAAAAAAACCCCTATGCATGTGCGTATCCAAGCGGCTACCAGAGAGCTGAACCCCTACAATACCTGTAACATTTCCGATCAATCAAAATGGTACCAAGACACTGCCACAAATTGATGTTGTTCTGCACAGTGGGGATCAATATCAGAATTAAGTTCCTTAAATTCATTATATTATCAGAGAAACTAAAAATAATAGGAATGATTTACTAACCTACATGCACTACAACACTGGCTTAATTTTGTCTTGCATGTCCTGCACCACATTCATCACCTTTTTTGACTTGACAAGGAGCTTGGCCTATCAGAATGGGAATATTGCTTGATAGGAGAAGTGGCAGAGCCTAGACTGAGATTCTGTGTGCTGAAACTGAGCCAAAATTTGGTGTAACTTAGTGGACCAAAGTAAGCCATCTAATAGATGGTATAATGCCACTGCAATATAAAGATGCTCCAAATGTATCAAACTTTTTACGACCAGTATGTATGGTATCTTGTCCATGTTTGCACTGTCTAAAAGTTGGCCAATTTTAGAAAAATGAGCCCCAATGTCCCATGTCTGTGGGGAGCAATAATTACCACTGTTGCCCTAGTCATACGATTAATGGGAATACTTTTTGTTATCAGCTGTTGCCCTGGAGAAGGGAGCAAGTTGGAACTCATAGGTTAGGCTTGCGGGTCCTGCATTTCCATCTAAGTAACAACATCTGCAGGGCAGGGAGGAATAGATCTGTCATCCAGCCATATATCAATGCAACATCTTGTCAGTGTAAGAAAGTTTTTGAATATATTCCATCATTAGACCTAACTATTGTAAGGTTCTGTGGACATGAAATAAGAATGTAGAGGCTAAAATAAAACTATAAATTATTTTTGTGAACGAATGAATGAATGAAAGCTCACCTGCACAACCTCATTTCTCACACCAACTGTATAGAGCCAGTCATTGACTTTGGGGTATCGGTTCAGCATCGGTGTTCTCTCCGGATGAGGCACTTGAAGCTTGCACCGAAGCTGCTTGCTAATATAATTCATCAGCTTGGCCTGCAAGAATAAAGTACAATGTTCATATTTCGCAGGGTTGCCTGTAAGAGCATTTCTAAAATAATAGTAACAAAGCAATATCAGGAACAGATTGGAAATCTTGTGACATGTCAATGACCACTCTTAGTCAGACGTATCAGTAAGTTGTCCTGTTAAGCTATGTGCACACGTTCAGGATTTCTTGCAGAAAATTCCTGAGAAAAACCTGAAATTTTCGGCAAGAAATCTGCATGCGTTTTTTGCGCGTTTTTGCCGCGTTTTTGATGTGTTTTTTTCCGGACATTTCCCAATGCATTTTATAGTGGGAAATCCGCAAAAAACCCGCAAAATTAATGAACATGCTGCGTTTTTTTACCGCGATGCGTTTTTTTCACGGAAAAAAATGCATCATGTGCACAAAACATGTGGAATTCATTCTAAATGATGGGATGCATATTGTATGCTTTTTTTTGCGGTTTTATAGCGTTTTTTTTGCGAAAAAACGTGAAAAAACCACGAAAAATCAGCAACGTGTGCACACAGCCTTATTCCTATAAATCAGAAAGAAAATAATTTGTATTGTTGGGAACCTGTCCCATGATTTATGCAGCCTGGACCATGGGCATCAGGAATGTAAGACTGGCTCCTCTACTACAAACATCCATGTTTTACTCTAAAACACTGCATTGTTTCAGAGGAAAATGTAGCTAAAAGTGCGGACAGGGAAGTCCAAGAGGCAGGTCTCTGCTGGCTTCTTCTCACTTACTCAGCTAGACTGGGAGCCAGGTACGGACTGGGGCTGAACTTCATCACTGGCATTTGCAATCACACAGGCCCATGCTGTCCCTGTCCCCAAGCACCAGATGGGAAATATTACTAGTAATTTTACCCTGGATGGAGGGAGGAAAGCAAGATTTTCCACAGACCAATATTTGTAATGATACCCGTGGCCTGCTGGGGTAAGTGACGGAGTCAGCGACTTTCGGCTCCGTCACAACTCTTAACAGTATGGATGTCTTGAGAACACCGATTCTTTTAACAAAGTAGCAGACTAGGCGGCCCATGACCAGACAGGCCCTTCTGGCCTTTGCCAGAATTTCCAGATGGCCAGTCAGGCCCTGCTGACAGCTCTCTGTATAGATTGAGACTGGTCAGCAGTATCAAATTGGGTTCCAAGGTTCCACCAGTAACCAACTCAAGGGCCCCACTTTTCAGCTACATGCAAATGTGACATTATTGTCAATCATAAATGTATACACTGTTAAATGAATAAGATGCTGCCTTTGTCTGTACATAGTGAATCAAATATATTGTGCCAAGTACTGCTTATATAAGAGGGTGATGGCTCACTCTTGCACAAGGGCCCACTGGAGAATTTTCCTGTGGGCCATTCCAAGCCTGCCTGTCAGTCTACCTGAGCAGAATGGACTGCTGTGCAGTTGATATGGCTTTGATACACATCAGGCTTAATGAGGGAGCGTGCAGGAGTCAGAGAGACCCGAGTCATTAAAGGACTCTGTCAGCACAGAATGAATGATCAAACTAAGTCTCACCACTTGGGGCATAATGGCAGTTCCAATCATTAAATACACCTTCACACCTGCGTGTTTTTCCTCAATCTCCATCCCCCTTTCCTTTGATTGACATCTCTGGATTCATAGTCAGAAAAGGGTGGAGATTGATGGAAAACAAGCAGGTTGTACGGTGTATTTAAATAATTGGCTCTGCCATGATGTGTTGAGCGCCTGTACATAATAATAATAATAATAATAATTTTATTTATATAGCGCCAACATATTCCACAGCGCTTTACAAAATATAGAGGGGATTTGTACACACAATAGAAATTTACAGCATAACAAAAATCAGTTCAAAATACATACCAAGAGGAGTGAGGGCCCTGCTCGCAAGCTTACAAACTATGAGGAAAAAGGGGAGACACGAGAGGTGGATGGTAACAATTGCTTTCGTTGTTCAGACCAGCCATAGTGAAATGATCGGGTGTTCATGTAAAGCTGCATGAACCAGTTAACAGCCTAAGTATGTAACAGTACAGACACAGAGGGCTATTAACTGCATAAAGTGCATGAGAACATGATGCGAGGAACCTGATTATGGTTTAAGTTTTTTGAATATGAAACACAGGGATAGTTAGGTTAATACGTTGAGGCGGTAGGCCAGTCTGAACAAATGCGTTTTTAGGGCACGCTTAAAACTGTGGGGATTGGGGATTAATCGTATTAACCTGGGTAGTGCATTCCAAAGAATTCGCGAAGCACGTGAAAGGTCTTGGAGACGGGAGTGGGAGGTTCTGATTATTGAGGATGCTAACCTCAGGTCATTAGCAGACCGGAGGGCAAGGGTAGGGTGGTAGACTGAGACCAGGGAGGAGATGTAGGGCAGTGCTGAGCCATGGAGTGCTTTGTGGATGAGGGTAATAGTTTTGTACTGGATTCTGGAGTGGATGGGTAACCAGTGTAATGACTGGCACAGGGTAGAGGCATTGGTGTAACGGTTGGCGAGGAATATAATCCTGGCAGCAGCATTCAGGACAGATTGGAGCAGGGAGAGTATGGTAAGAGGGAGGCCGATTAAGAGAGTTACAATAGTCCAGACAAGAATGAATGAAACAGTGAGAGTTTTTGCAGAGTCAAAAGTTAGAAAAGGGCGAATTCTAGAAATGTTTTTGAGATGCAGATAAGAAGAGCGAGCCAGTGATCGGATGTGGGGGGTGAATGAAAGCTTGGAATCAAGGATGACCCCAAGGCAGCGGGCATGTTGCTTGGGAGTAATGGTGGAACCACACACGGAGATAGCAATGTCAGGATAAGGTAGGTTAGTAGAGGGAGAGAACACGAGGAGTTCAGTTTTTGACAGGTTCGGTTTCAGACAGAGGGAGGACATGATGTTAGAGACAGCGGTAAGACAATCACTGGTGTTTTCTAAAAAGGAAGGAGTGATATCAGGAAAAGGAGTGTATAATTGGGTGTCATCAGCATAGAGATGGTACTGGAAACCAAATCTACTGATTGTTTGTCCAATAGGGGCTATATACAAAGAGAAAAGGAGGGGGCCTAGGACTGATCCTTGAGGAACCCCAACAGTAAGGGGAAAGTGAGAGGAGGAGGAGCCAGCAAAAGATACAGTGAAGGAGCGGTCAGAGATAGGAGGAGAACCAGGAGCGAACGGTGTCCTTGAGGCCGATGGAGCGGAGCATAGTGAGGAGGAGCTGATGATCCACAGTATCGAATGCTGCGGAGAGATCCAAGAGAATTAGCATGGAGTAGTGACAATTAGATTTAGCTGTTAGTAGATCATTAGAGACTTTAGTGAGTGCAGTTTCAGTAGAGTGTAAAGAGCGGAAACCAGATTGAAGACGGTCGAGAATAGAGTTATCTGAGAGATAGCGGATGAGACGGGAGTGGACCAGGCGTTCGAGGAGTTTAGAGATGAAGGGAAGATTAGAGACCGGTCTATAATTAGCGGCACAGTTTTGATCGAGGGATGTTTTTTAATTAATGGATGTATGATGGCATGCTTAAATGAGGAGGGAAAGATACCGGGAGAGGTTGAATATTTTTGTTAGGTGAGAGGTGACAGCAGGGGAAAGGGACTGGAGGAGATGTGACGGAATGGGGTCACTGGTGCAAGTGGTCGGGGGAGAAGATGCAAGGAGCCTGATTACTTCTTCTTCTGTAACTGGTTCAAAGTCAGAGAGTGAACTAGATGCAGTGGGGGAGGGAGGACAGTGCATGGTATGAAGGGATTAGGAGATAATTTCCTGTCGGATGTGGTCAATTTTTTCTTTGAAGAAATTGGCCAGATCGTCAGATCCGTGGTTGGAGCCTGCACTCTTGGGTTGAGTAGAGAATGGAAAGTGTCAAAGAGACGTTTAGGGTTATTGGACAGTGAGGTGATGAGGGTGTTAAAATAGGTTTGTTTGGAGAGGTGAAGGGTAGAGTTGTATGTTTTAAGCATGAATTTATAATGGATGAAATCTTCGGGTAGATTAGATTTTCTCCACAGACGTTCAGCGCACATGGAGCACCGCTGCAGGAAATGTGTTTGCAGCATGTGCCAACAGTTGTCGCCGTCTGTGCCGAGTTGTTCTATGTGAAGGAGGTGCAATTTCATCCAGGGCACGTTGCAGTGTTTCATTATAGTGCATCAATGCAGAATCAGGACATGAGATGGAGGAGATAGGGGCCAATGAGGACTGCAAGTTCTTCATAAGTTTCTGGGTATTAATGGCCTGTATGTTTCTATACGTGTGGAAAGTGAGGGTGACCTGAGCGGGATGGCAGTTCTTGGTAGAGAATGAAAGAAGGTTGTGGTCAGAGAGCGGGAGAGGGGAGTTTGTGAAATCGTCCACTGAGCAAATCCGGGAGAAGACCAAGTCGAGGGAGTTTCCGTCTTCATGCGTTGGAGAGTTAGTATGCTGCGAGAGGCCGAAAGAGGTTAGAGATAAAAAGGTGAGAAGCAGATGGGGAGAGGGGGAAAGCAATGGGGATGTTGAAATCACCCATGATGAGGGTGGGGATCTCACAGCAGAGAAAGTGTGGAAGCCATGTGGCAAAGTGACCCAGGAACTGATGAGAAGGGCTGGGAGAACAATACACCACTGCCACTCGCATGGAGAAGGTGATGCAGAGTCTGACAGCATGGACTTCATGTACTTAGTTTGAACTGTCATTCTGTGCTGACAGAGTCCCTCTTAATGAGTCAGGCAAGTCTGACAAGTGATGTGCAGCTCATTACAAATCTAACTCCACTTAGCGACTAGCGTAAGATTTATGGCAGAAGTTTCGCCGCAACTAGTCATGATTTTGACAAGTGGTCATCTCCACGCAGTGTTATGCCCCTGTCATGCGCCAGTTTTGCACAGCTGCGTCTCAGCTTTACTAGCAGGCCTGGCCAAAACTGTTGTGAAAACGCCAAGTCGCAACATTTTTAAACTCTGCGATGTTTCAAAGTATTTTATGCCACAATTCTGGCATAATTGCTTTACTGAATCTGGGCCAAATTTTAATAGAAAACAGAATAGCTTTGTACATAAAACTACAACATCCCTTCAATAGTGGACTAACCTGAAAGGTTATGTATTACCAAAACAGGAGTATATTCTGTTATCAAGACCAGTGCAGATGAACCATCCAGAATTGTGAGGATCAATTTTATACCATGTATATTATACATGGAAAAAAAATCTTCAAAGGGAAAGGCATGTGCAGCCTACAAACAGATATGTGACTTTATGGTTTCACACTCGCTGTGCTATTTAATGTATACAGGAAATATAAAACCAGATTTCATTATTATCTGTGCTATGGAAAATATTAACACAAGAATGTTTCCCACACACGTTCAGCTAACATGTCACATTTCACAAGTTTTAAACCCTAACCATTATATGCCTATATCATAATTGAAAATGTGAGATGAAGACGTAAATGTTACATGAAGAATTAAAACATCAAATGAGGTTTACTGTCATAAAGTTTTAAGTCTTATTAATGGGATGGGTCCAGAGGTGTAGCTAGGGGTTCAGCTCGGGGGGGGGGCGAGACATCTGAGTGGAATCCCCTAACCCGATTACAACTGTGTCGTACTGTAATCGTGGGTATAAGAACCTCAGCCGATGATCCTCCTGTAACTAAAAAAATATCTCCACAAGACCATCACTGATTTTACCGCCGTCAGGATCCCACCAGTCCAATGTCTGTATGATCTCATATCAGTAAATCCAAGGTATATATACTGACAAGATTGGTCAGTAATGTGCACTTGTAGATGTGACCCCGGCTGTAGGACACCACAGATGAGGATATATGTCTCTTTTATATATACTAGAAATAGGCCCGATGCTATCGCATAGGGAGTGCGGTGAAATGAACATCTGTGTATGCTTAGTGGTGCTGACAGGAGCAGCGGACATGTCTCACACCGTTTGCACTTTCCAACATATCTGTTCTATGTTATCCCCCTGCATTTTTGTATTTTTGCACAGGCACAATTCGTGGCAAGTGACATACACGTCACCGCTATTCCCGCACATGCGTAGTAACGACGCGGCTGTTACTGCGCCTCCGTGGGAATAGCGGAGACGTGTATGTCACTTGCGCTGGCGCAGTTTGCGGCCTTGCGGCCACGAACTGCGCCCGCGCAAGTGACTCTGCCGTGGTGCCTTATGGGATTCGGGGACAGCAGCCAGAAGTCGCAACTCGCGATTATATATACAGTATATAGATATATAGGAAAGAGACATATATCCTCACCTGTGGGGTCCTGCAGCCGGGGCCACGTCTATCAGTGAACATTACTGACCAGTCTTGTTTCTCTATCTAAGGAACCATTAGATTTATATGATTGGGTGATGCTCGGGGGATTTGCACTGACAGTGACCCGATCTGTTTAAAAGTTCAAGCTGCCGCCATAAATCTACTGTGCCTCAGAAACTGCAGATACAGCACAAGAGTCCAGCCGGGACTTATCAGGAGAGGAGCAGAGTCCTGCTGCCTCCTCCCTGCATAGTGCGGACACCTCCGGCCAGTACAGGCAGAAGTGTGAGCTGTTATACAGCACTGTGTCCTGTTACTAGCCTGCTCCTCTCTAGATGGAAGAAGCAGCGCCATGGCCCTGACTTATCTGCAGCAGACAGGCTAGGCTCACTGAGCGTGCAATGTGTGCGTGTCTTCTGTATACTGGATACGGGCAGCACGGTGGTGCAGTGGTTAGCACAGTAGCCTTGCGGCGCTGGAGTCCTGGGTTCAAATCCCACGAAGGACAACATCTGCAAAGAGTTTGTATGTTCTCTCTGTGTTTGCGTAGGTTTCCTCCGGGTACTCCGACTTCCTCCCACATTCCAAAGACATACTGATAGGGAATTTAGATTGTGAGCCCCAATTGGGACAGCGATGATAATGTCTGTAAAGCGCTGCGGAATATGTTAGCGCTATATAAAAATAAAGATTATTAATATTACAGGTACAGTGTCGACAGGAGGGGGAGCATAACTCCACTGCCTCTCTCCAGCCACTGCCCGAGGTAGTGCAGGGAGATTGTGTCTACCATGGAGCTTAACTATATCAGTGGGTGCACACTGATATAATTAAGGGTAGTGTAGCTCCGGGTGGTCTCCTGTGAGTGGTGAGTGGTGGGCCCGGGGCGACCGCACCCTCTGTACCCCTGGTAGCTACGAAACTGGATTGGTCATATAACCACATGAACCTGCGCTGAATTGGAGAACACAATGGTTTGTGTTTGGTCTCTTCTCAATTGAATGAATAGGGTAAATAGTGAGCGGCAGATGTAACCATGCCCCAGCACTGACTGACAGCCAGCTCTGTACTGATGCACATCTGAGCCGGCTGTCAGTCAGTGCCGGGGTGTGGTTACAGCCACCGCTCACTATGGACTGAGTGGCGCATCTATGACTGAAAGCCGGAGGTTGCAGGATGAATAAAGTTTGTCAGCCGCACGTCTTTACAACGATATTAACTTGCAGATTAACCCCATATCTGCAGCTCAATAGAGTTCCCTTTAAATAAAAATGGGATATAATTGAGTTATGAAACAAGACAACAATTCAAAACTCAGAAGTAATAAATCTGAATAAATGATAATTTTTTAACTGACCTGGTCAGATTCCTGACTTGAAACCTCCTGTGCTCATGTTCTCAAATGATGCTAGCATCACGGGAGAGAACACAGTTCGAGACGGTAGTACGGCCATGCCGCGGTCCAACTGTTAATCATGAGGAGTGCGCAGCCCCCAGCAAGGACCACGCTGGTATTTTTGGACTGGATATTTAAAAGTTCAGGTAATGAAGATAAACAGACAAATATGTACTAGTACGAATACAACTTATAACCTGTAAGATCCATTTTGTTACTAAGGGGCATTAAAAAACCCTCAGTTTGAAGCTTTACAAGAAGTCATAACTGAAGCTTGTAAGCGCAGTCATCCTGTAAAACCAACTAATACTTTTTTTTTTTTATTTATTTTTAACTTGTCAGTTTTAAGATATTTAACAGCTGGCAGTAGAAGGGACCAAACTTGGCACTATAACTAAAAACAGAGCACATGTTGGGATAGGAATGTGAATCTCATGACAGCAAGACAACTGTGATGACTATGTAGGTTTCCATAGAATCTAATCATCACATACGGTGGGGGGGCAGAAGGGTTATAGAGTTATTAATGATATATTATGTCATTTCCAAATAAATCTTGATGACAAAGGAAAAAAATATTATAAACGTTTTGTAGCCAGTAAACAAAATAAAATATAAAGTAACAATGTAACAAATAGGACTACAATGAGCGGATTCAAAGGGGCAGGCTGTATGAAAGTGGAAGATTGCCAAGATACAGGATACCCACATTGTCACCCACCAGCCCTAGAAAATGCACATTAATCTGTAAGGCCTCATACACATGACTTAATGCAGTGCTATTATTATTTTTGCAATAAGCTTTTTTTATATGCAACACAGGCATAAACCTATGATAAAAAAAAAAGTTTCAGTATACTCCAGTATACTGTATGTGTTATGAATGCCAATTCCTACAGCCCAGAAGTCAATATAAGCTAAAAAAAAAATACCATAATCACAATTCTATATACTGTACACTGTACCCACACATGATCACATGATACAATGTTGGGTAACACATTTTTTAACATGAAGTGATGAAAAGCCAAAATTCAAGCAACCAAGTAATCAAGTAAATAAGACATTTTACAGATTTTAATTTCATCAGAATCTAAAGGAAATTAGGTTTTCCAAATCAATCTTTACCGGCATTGTACTTCACTTTGGTGCAGTTGAGGAAGTACAACAAAAATGTGTAAACTTGATAGTGATATGTGTCTTGATACCATTTACTTATATAGGAACAAATACGGATTATCCCAAGGAAATAATAACTTGTTATTGCAGCGCTGGAGTGTTGTCACTAATCTAAGCTCCCTGTCCCCTGTCTCATACTTAACAGCTTACCATACTTACCATCACCTTCTATCGACACTGCTCCGGTCGGTCTCTAGCAGGTTCTGACCTCTTAGATGGCTCCAGTGTTTGCTGATCAATCGGAAGTCACAGCTCAATGTAAGTCTATAGAGCCAGAACGAGGCTCATAAACTTACATTGAGAGATTGTGACCACTACCTCTAACTTCCGGTCAGTCAGAAGTTCATAAGATGCCAGCGTGGGATAGGAGCAATGACGGAAGAGCTGAACCCCCGCAGCTGGCAAGTATATGTCTAAGCTCAGGGAACTTAGATTAGTAGCACCACTCCAGCACGGAAATTTTAAAAAAAAACACTAAGGTGGTGCTTTAATATATTGTAATAATTGTGATACCTTCAAATACAAAAATTGGAGCATATCAATCACAAAAGATAACAAAAATAATTAAAGAGAGTATACTTTAATAACAGAAATTAAATAATACCATAGAATCAGTTACAAATATTAGAGCAAAAGTATCAAAACAGAGCTGTCTGAATACAGGGTGCAGGTGCACCAGTAAAAAGTGTCGCACCACAGACATTAGATGTGGGAAAGAGTGTTCAAAAAAGTCAGAATAAACCAGTTTGGAAAACTGTATATACAAGTAAAGTGACAGTGCATTAATCAATACTAAAGGGGATAGAGCTCTTTCCTACCACAGACGTATAATAATGTAAGTATCCCAAACGTTAAATAGGTCAATGACCAAATAGTAAGACCCATGCAGTAGAAAGGCCGCTGTTCCCATTAGTTACTCTTACCCATATCGACGTCCATTGATGAAGACATGCGCCCCTATGCGCGTTTTGTTTTTTGATTCCTCGTGGGCGTGTTTTCATCAATGGAAGAGGGTAAGAGTAACTGAGATTCTGTATCTGACTGTGATACCTGTAAGCAAGACAAAATCATCAGGCTCTTTTTCCCGTAGTTCCTTTCCCTAGAAATATTGAAGCTCATGTACTCATTTTAAGTAGTCTATAACTTTCAAATCAAGAAGTGTAACGTTTACTTCTACTTATGGAGGTACAAGCAAATATACAGTACAGACCAAAAGATTGGACACACCTTCTCATTTAAAGATTTTTCTGTATTTTCATGAATTAACACATGTGGAATTATATACTTAAAGGGCACCTGTCACCCCGTTTTTTCAGTATGAGATAAAAATACTGTTAAATAGGGCCTGAGCTGTGCATTACAACAGTGTATTTTGTGGACCCCGATTCCCCACCTATGCTGCCAAAATACGTTACCAAAGTAGCCGTTTTCGCCTGTCAATCAGGCTGGTCTGGTCAAAAGGGCGTGGTGTCTTCCCCCAGATCTTGCTTAGTTTTCCGTTGGTGGCGTAGTGGTTTGCGCATGCCCAAGGTCCCGAATCCATTGCACAGGGGAGTTAAAAGAGCGCGATGTGCACTATTTCATTGGTGATCGGTGGGGGCGGCCATCTTCCTTTGGCCGCGCGTGCGCAGAAGCGGCGCTCTGCTGGCCGCGGCTTCAGGAAAATGGCCGCGGGATGCCGCGCGTGCACAGATGGAGATCGCGGCGGCCATTTTCCTGAAGCCGAGATGCGAACTCTGCTACTTTGGTAACGTATTTTGGCAGCATAGGTGGGGAATCGGGGTCCACAAAATACACTGTTGTAATGCACAGCTCAGGCCCTATTTAACAGTATTTTTATCTCATACGGAAAAAACGGGGTGACAGATGCCCTTTAACAAAAAAGTGTGAAACAACTGAAATTATGTCTAATATTCTAGGTTCTTCAAAGTAGCCACCTTTTGCTTTGATGACTGCTTTGCACACTCTTGGCATTCTCTTGATGAGCTTCAAGAGGTAGTCACTGGGAATAGTTTTCACTTCACAGGTGTGCCCTGTCAGGTTTAATAAGTGGGATTTCTTGCCTTATAAATGGGGTTGGGACCATCAGTTGTGTTGTGCAGAAGTCTGGTGGATACACAGCTGATAGTCCTACTGAATAGACTGTTAGAATTTGTATTATTGCAAGAAAATAGCAGCTAAGTAAAGAAAAACGAGTGGCCATCATTACTTTAAGAAATGAAGGTCAGTCAGTCCGAAAAATTGGGAAAACTTTGAAAGTGTCCCCAAGTGCAGTGGCAAAAACTATCAAGCGCTACAAAGAAACTGGCTCACATGAGGACCACCTCAGGAAAGGAAGACCAAGAGTCACCTCTGCTTCTGAGGATAATTTTATCCAAGTTACCAGCCTCAGGTTATCAGCAGCTCAGATTAGAGACCAGGTCAATGCCACACAGAGTTCTAGCAGCAAACACATCTCTACAACAACTATTAAGAGGAGACTTTGTGCAGCAGGCCTTCATGGTAAAATAGCTGCTAGGAAACCACTGCTAAGGACAGGCAACAAGCAGAAGAGACTTGTTTGGGTTAAAGAACACAAGGAATGGACATTAGACCAGTGGAAATCTGTGCTTTGGTCTGATGAGTCCAAATTTGAGATCTTTGGTTCCAACCACCGTGTCTTTGTGCAACGCAGAAAAGGTGAACGGATGGACACTGCATGCCTGGTTCCCACCGTGAAGCATGGAGGAGGAGGTGTGATGGTGTGGGGGTGCTTTGCTGGTGACACTGTTGTGGATTTATTCAAAATTGAAGGCATACTGAAGCAGCATGGCTACCACAGCATCTTGCAGAGGCATGCTATTCCATCCGGTTTGCGTTTAGTTGGACCAACATTTATTTTTCAACAGGACAATGACCCCAAACACACCTTCAGGCTGTGTAAGGGCTATTTGACCAAGAAGGAGAGTGATGGGGTGCTACGCCAGATGACCTGGCCTCCACAGTCACCAGACCTGAACCCAATCGAGATGGTTTGGGGTGACCTGGATCGCAGAGTGAAGGCAAAATGGTCAACAAGTGCTAAGCATCTCTGGGAACTCCTTCAAGATTGTTGGAAGACCATTCCCGGTGACTACCTCTTGAAGCTCATCAAGAGAATGCCAAGAGTGTGCAAAGCAGTCATCAAAGCAAAAGGTGGCTACTTTGAAGAACCTAGAATATAAGACATATTTTCAGTTGTTTCACACTTTTTTGTTAAGTATATAATTCCACATGTGTTAATTCATAGTTTTGATGCCTTCAGTGTGAATGTACAATTTTCATAGTCATGAAAATACAAAATCTTTAAATGAGGTGTGTCCAAACTTTTGGTCTGTACTGTGTATGTGTATATATATATATATATATATATATATATATATATATATATATATATATATATATATATATATATATATATATATATATATATATATATATACATACATACACAATGTGTAATGTAATAGGGTTATGAAGGGGGAGATTTATCAAACATGGTGTAAAGTGAAACTGACTCAGTTGCCCTTAGCAACCAATCAGATTCCACTTTTCATTCTTCACAGACTCTTTGGAAAATGAAAGGTGGAATTTGATTGGTTGCTAAGGGCAACTGAGTCAGTTTCACTTTACACCATGTGTGATAGACCTCCCCCTTCATAACCATATTACAAATTCTGTCGACCTACTTTTGGATCACCCTGTATGTGTGTATATATATATATATATATATATATATATATATATATATATATATATATATATATATATATATATATATATATATATATATATATATATATATATATATATATATCTTTCAATGGCACCAGGTCAAAAGTGGTCAGTTTTTGAGTATTTTTTAAACCACTCTACTGTTCCAGAGATATGGACTTTTTTATTTAGTGCTAGATTTTATGGGCTTTGCCAAGGGGGCATGGCTCACAGGAGTTCTCTAAAGAGCATTTAGGCTACTCTGTTTTATTACCCTGAAAGCTACGCCTGCTTGGTAAAGACAAAAATAAGCAAAAATAAAAAAGGCCCATATCTATGGTATGGTGGATTAAAAAAAAATTGAATGCTCAGCAGAGAAGTGGGAATCAAATAAGAGTAAAGCCTGGCTACTTTTGACTTGGTGACAGGTCCTCTTTAAAACAGTTATTAATGTTCTAAAGTAACAGAATAAACAGTACTCCTCTCTTAGCATCGGTGCTGGATCAGTAAAAAAAAAAAAAAAAAAAAAGAGATGAGAAATGTGTGTTTGCTATTTAATAACGGTTACAAAAGTTTTTTTTTTACTTTTTTGTAACCAAATTCTGGTTTTAATTTGATAGTAGGACGATGGTACTTGCACTATGGGGGCACTGTGAATGGCACAATTTTGTAATAAAAAGCCTGTAGAATAAATCTGTAGCATGCTTTCTATATGGACGCGTACAAGAAAAGTCACGTAAAACCTCATTTATATGTGTCATTCCTGAAGGAAAGGGTGTACTAGAATAATGCAGAGTGGTGAAGAAAAGACAAAAAAACACTTTTCATCACAGGAACTGATCACGTAATTAATGTCATGTTGGGCTTATTGACCTATGGGAAATTTCTATCACAGGCAAACACAGTTAGTAACCATTTCTCCGTAATCCTAAGTAGACAGGCCAGATGAAGTTAACAGAGCAGTTAATAACAAGCCCTAAAGTCTTCATGGGAAGTACGGTACTTTGGAAACCTTGGCAGCTTGCTCCTTGCAAAACAAAATTTCTGAGATGAGAATGAACTTAGATGATTTAATGACGCAGATAAACTGTATAAACATCTCAGATCTCAGATTTAAGCATATCATTTGCCTGCTACTACTACTGAAATCATTAAAGGGGTCTTCCACATACATGAATACATTTATCAGCTCTTGATAGAAGGATGCTCCCTATAACAGAACAACATTGACAGCAGTAGACCTCAAGGCCCATCTAAAATTCATTACCTATACAATGTATGTGGCCATGGGCGACACAGACAGAAGATGGTCCCTGTACTAGAACAGTATATGGGCCTTTTGCAGTCTAATAACTCATCAAATTGCATAATGCTATCTGGTTTGGAGGTGTAAATGGGGCCCCTTACCTCTTGGGCCCCGTGTGGCTACACAGGTTCCCTTAATAATATGCCCACCCCTGTATTTGGCCCCTTTCAAACATCTGATGCACATATTCTGTGTTTTTCATTGATGGAACATGTACCTATTACAGTATGGGGCTATTGTGGTGCCCACAAAAAAAAGTCTATGGGCCAGTGAAAAGCATGGCGAGCGCACAGATGGCATACTACTGTAGTTGCACCCTGGTGCAGTCCGCTTTTCAGAATCGGCTTTGCCTAGGAAAACCTTGACAGCTCCGCCTTCGGACCTCGTGCGTAAATACATTTAGAACGAGATCAATACTGAGTCTGGCTCGGGGTTCATGGGTGTGAGGAATCACCAAGTAACACACCTCGCAACAAGTCCAGCTTTCTGCAGAAGGGGCAGTGACAAGGTCAACACAGTGGCCTTCTGAGGAGACAATTCATGCCATTTTATTTCAATGGAATTCAATGAATTCCAAGAAAGTAACCCCTGCCTATATCTCCTCTATTATAAGAGGTTGTTTTCGTAGACTATATTAATAAGCACGGAGCGGTGAAAAAGTTAAATTATATAAAAATACTCTCCTACCGGTCTGACAGTCAGCATTCTCTACCAATCTTCAGGCTTTCTCTACCAGCAAGAGGTGAAAGTATGATGAGATTTAGTATTACACAGCCTCTATTGCTGCAAATGATTTGTAAGGTACCTGCAATATGCAGAATTTGTCACTGCAGAATATGGCAGATTTGTCAATTGAAGCTTCACACCTTTTTCAGGCTGCTGGTAAGCCTGACTAGTTATGCTATGCTAGAAGAGTTTGGGATTTATCAATGCATAACTAGACAGATTTAACACTCTGTTCTTTGGGAAAACTTGGTAACAAGAAGATATGTGGATATATAATATAAATTACACACAAAGCTTCTCTAATCCATTGTGTGTATCTGTCTATCTATCCATAAAGACATCTCCAGAGAAGGGAGAAAAGCTCAGACTTCAACCTCCATTGAAGAAGGCCTTCACATTGAACATATGGGATTAATTAGACATAGGAACACAGGAACAAATTACAACAAGGGAAATTAGAGAGCTAAGACTTCCATTTCCATTGAAGTAGGGGCCTCCTAATGTAACCAGATAATTACAGCAGGGAGATTTGCTGGGAAAAAGACATAAAGTTTGAAATCTCTATATTCAGGAGACAGAGAAGTGAAAACTCTAACACCTTCAAAGGTAACTCTTGTTCTCTTCAAAGAAAAGCTGGACCATTGCAGTTAGACACTGTCTCTGGTGTCCAGATATGAATATTGGGGTTTGCATAGATCAGATATTTATGGGAGTTATATTTTTGGTGTCATAGTGAACGGACAAACTGAACACATTCACTCACATCACCGTAAAGCCAGCAGAATCCATCCAACTAAATAACGGTCAGACCGATGGTCCCACACAGGTCATGTTTCATATCTATGTAATGGCAAAATCTTGATAAGAAACATGATGACAATTTCTACCGCCTGGGACCACCAGGGGCAAAGATATCCTGAAAGTTGTTATCTCATAAAATTCTGAAAGACCTAGCACATTCCACAATCAGCCCCCATATGAACTCATCAAGTGTAGGTATGTGGAAGTAACCTTGAACTAATAAAAAGCAGCATTTGGGATCGGGTCATTCGTCTGTCCTGGAAGGTACAGCTTGTGTTCATTTTCTTAAGGAGTACCTCCCTCCACTAAGCTCACAGCCATTTCTGTGACATCAGGTTTAGTGTTTTATTTTGTAATTCCTTTTAATTTCGTGTAATTGTATATATTGTATTGTTTTGATCTCAATTTCTATCGTCCTTGCATATTTTCTATAAACACTGCCTACCATTCTGGTTTAAATATATAAAATGTAATATCTGTTTCTCTTGCTCTGTAAACTGTATCCCTGAAGCCATACTCTACCTGTAACGGGTGCACAATCGGCCTGTATAAATGATTGGTGGTGGAAGCTAGTAGTGGTTCCTTTTTTTTATTGCAGAGAAGGCAGTGACCGTACAGGGATAGATAGATATATATATATATATATATATATATATATATATATATATATATACACACACATATGTGCGTATATGTATGTACTGTATGTATATGTATCTAACAAAGGCGACCTGGGGTGGTAGTCGTGGGCGAGTTCACTAAGTTACAGTCAGTGAGCAACCCTGCACCTTGTACATGGAGAGATAAGCGACATCTCGCTCTTGCAGTTAGGTCGGTTAATTCCATTTCATGTTCACTTCGGTTGCTGGGGACCAGGAAACACCACAAAGCCGCAGTTCTGTTCCAACGGTTTAACTTTACTGAACAGTCACACCCGTGACACGGTACAAACCAGGCAATGTTTTCCTGCAGTTTCCCTGCTGACTCCGTATGTTACCCGCCACCAGCTCCCTTCCTGGTCTGGGACCTCGACTTTCTCCTGAGGACGATCCCAACGAGACGGTGCCCGTCAGTCCAGGGTAGTCTTTTATCCCCACGTCCGGGGAACCCTCTGCTCTCACTGTTGTGCATGTCTCTCCCTGGACAAGGCTGCCCGGGCGCTACCCTCTATAAAGGAAGTACTTTCTCTATATCCCTGGGGCTTTGCACTGTCCTCCTCTAACTCCTCCCAAGTATTTAACCCTCTATATCCCACTTTTTCCCTAAGCTAAAACACCACACATCATATTATAATACAGCACATTGCAATAACATTAATAAACAACAAGGTACCACACGGAAGACAGGTGTACAAAATCCAGTGGGGGGACAGACACCTGACGGGCTCCGTCACCTCTTTACATGTATGTATATATATTTCATGAACTGTAATCAGTGGTGTATATACCATACGTTCACTGTGAGATCCCAAATAACTGGCCTAGTACTGGAAGCAGCCACGGCCTCGTCCATCACTCGTCAACCAATAATTGTCCTGACAACTGGAGAAAGCGGAGTTACATTCCCCTGTCAAAAGGCGACAGTGGTGGGATATGTATGATCTCTCTGGTGTCATTTATGACAAAGTGGTAACAGAGGTGGGATCTCTGTGACCACCCCCAGCAGTTAACCTTGACAGGTGAAAAGTTGTTGAATGCTGAAAATCATAGGGTGGATAGACGTGTTAATGATATGCAAAAGATAAAAAAATCAAAACAGTATTGAATATAAGCACCACACACAGAAATACATGTACATGCACTTACAAACCTTGGAATGCTATCAATGAGGATATCAATGATCATCTGAGGAATGTTCTGCACACACTGAATGCACTTGGCACACACAAATCATTAAGATATGTTGCTGACAGCTCCCTTCATAATAGCAGGCCAATGAGGTGACCCATCAAGCAGATGTGCTTGATGGGTCAAGTCTGGAAATGTTGGAGGCAAGGGTAACATATTTAGGCAATATAGGCTGCTCCCAGTAGCATGAGTAACATATGGTGTCATGATTCTCAATGGCGAGAGAACATAGCCCAGCATATATGAGAACTAGCTCTTGGAAGATGGAAACTATACTGACCATGAACTAAACCTGCCGCACAACTAGAAGTGGCCGGGTAGCATGCCTACGTTTTTTTATCCCTAGATGCCCAGCGCCAGCCGGAGAACTACCTAATCCTAGCAGAGGAAAAGACAGTCCTGGCTCACCTCTAGAGAAATTTTCCCAAAAGGCAGACAGAGGCCCCCACATATATTGGCGGTGATTTTAGATGAAATGACAAACGTAGTATGAAAATAGGTTTAGCAAAAATCGAGGTCCGCTTTCTAGATAGCAAGAAGACAGAAAGGGCACTTTCATGGTCAGCAGAAAACTCTATCAAAACACCATCCAGAAATTACTTTAAGACTCTAGCATTAACTCATAACACCAGAGTGGCAATTTCCGCTCACAAGAGCTTTCCAGACACAGTAACGAAACAGCAGCTGTGAACAGGAACAAAATGCAAAAACACACAAGGACAAAAGTCCAACTTAGCTGGGAGTTGTCTAGTAGCAGGAACATGCACAGAAAGGCTTCTGATTACATTGTTGACCGGCATGAAACTGACAGAGGAGCAAGGTTATATAGCGACTCCCACATCCTGATAGGAGCAGGTGAACAGAGGGGATGATGCACACAAGTACAATTCCACAAGTGGCCACCGGGGGAGCCCAGAATCCAATTTCACAACAGTACCCCCCCCTCAAGGAGGGGGCACCGAACCCTCACCAGAACCACCAGGGCGATCAGGATGAGCCCTATGAAAGGCACGGACAAGATCGGAGGCATGAACATCAGAGGCAGTGACCCAAGAATTATCCTCCTGACCGTATCCCTTCCATTTGACCAGATACTGGAGTTTCCGTCTGGAAACACGAGAGTCCAAGATCTTTTCCACAACGTACTCCAACTCACCCTCAACCAACACCGGAGCAGGAGGCTCAACGGAAGGCACAGCCGGTACCTCATACCTGCGCAACAATGATCGATGAAAAACATTATGAATCGAAAAGGATGCAGGGAGGTCCAAACGGAAGGACACAGGGTTAAGAATCTCCAATATCTTGTACGGGCCGATGAACCGAGGCTTAAACTTAGGAGAAGAAACCCTCATAGGGACAAAACGAGAAGACAACCACACCAAGTCCCCAACACAAAGCCGAGGACCAACACGACGACGGCGGTTGGCAAAAAGCTGAGTCTTCTCCTGGGACAACTTCAAATTGTCCACCACCTGCCCCCAAATCTGATGCAACCTCTCCACCACAGCATCCACTCCAGGACAATCCGAAGATTCCACTTGACCGGAGGAAAATCGAGGATGAAACCCCGAATTACAGAAAAACGGGGACACCAAGGTGGCAGAGCTGGCCCGATTATTGAGGGCGAACTCCGCCAAAGGCAAAAAAGCAACCCAATCATCCTGATCCGCAGACACAAAACACCTCAAATATGTCTCCAAGGTCTGATTAGTCCGCTCGGTCTGGCCATTAGTCTGAGGATGGAAAGCAGACGAAAAAGACAAATCTATGCCCATCCTAGCACAGAATGCCCGCCAAAATCTAGACACGAATTGGGTCCCTCTGTCAGAAACGATATTCTCCGGAATACCATGCAAACGAACAACATTTTGAAAAAACAGAGGAACCAACTCGGAAGAAGAAGGCAACTTAGGCAAGGGAACCAGATGGACCATCTTAGAGAAACGGTCACACACCACCCAGATGACAGACATCTTATGAGAAACAGGCAGATCCGAAATAAAATCCATCGAGATGTGCGTCCAAGGCCTCTTCGGGATAGGCAAGGGTAACAACAATCCACTAGCCCGAGAACAACAAGGCTTGGCCCGAGCACAAACGTCACAAGACTGCACAAAGCCTCGCACATCTCGTGACAGGGAAGGCCACCAGAAGGACCTTGCCACCAAATCCCTGGTACCAAAGATTCCAGGATGACCTGCCAACGCAGAAGAATGAACCTCAGAGATGACTCTACTGGTCCAATCATCAGGAACAAACAGTCTACCAGGTGGGCAACGATCAGGTCTATCCGCCTGAAACTCCTGCAAGGCCCGCCGCAGGTCTGGAGAAACGGCAGACAATATCACTCCATCTTTAAGGATACCTGTGGGCTCAGAATTACCAGGGGAGTCAGGCTCAAAACTCCTAGAAAGGGCATCCGCCTTAACATTCTTAGAACCCGGTAGGTAAGACACCACAAAATTAAACCGAGAGAAAAACAACGACCAGCGCGCCTGTCTAGGATTCAGGCGCCTGGCAGACTCAAGGTAAATTAAATTTTTGTGGTCAGTCAATACCACCACCTGATGTCTGGCCTCCTCAAGCCAGTGACGCCACTCCTCAAAAGCCCACTTCATGGCCAAAAGCTCCCGATTCCCAATATCATAATTCCGCTCGGCGGGCGAAAATTTACGGGAAAAAAAAGCACAAGGTCTCATCACGGAGCAGTCGGAACTTCTCTGCGACAACACCGCCCCAGCTCCGATTTCAGAAGCGTCGACCTCAACCTGAAAAGGAAGAGCAACATCAGGCTGACGCAACACTGGGGCGGAAGAAAAGCGGCGCTTGAGCTCCCGAAAGGCCTCCACAGCATCAGGGGACCAATCAGCAACATCAGCACCCTTCTTAGTCAAATCAGTCAATGGTTTTACAACATCAGAAAAACCAGCAATAAATCGACGATAAAAGTTAGCAAAGCCCAAAAATTTCTGAAGACTCTTAAGAGAAGAGGGTTGCGTCCAATCACCAATAGCCTGAACCTTGACAGGATCCATCTCGATGGAAGAGGGGGAAAAAATGTATCCCAAGAAGGAAATCTTTTGAACCCCAAAAACACACTTAGAACCCTTCACACACAAGGAATTAGACCGCAAAACCTGAAAAACCCTCCTGACCTGCTGGACATGAGAGTCCCAGTCATCCGAAAAAATCAGAATATCATCCAGATACACAATCATAAATTTATCCAAATAATCGCGGAAAATGTCATGCATAAAGGACTGGAAGACTGAAGGGGCATTTGAAAGACCAAAAGGCATCACCAAATACTCAAAATGGCCCTCGGGCGTATTAAATGCGGTTTTCCACTCATCCCCCTGCTTGATTCGCACCAAATTATACGCCCCACGGAGATCAATCTTAGAGAACCACTTGGCCCCCTTTATACGAGCAAACAAATCAGTAAGCAGTGGTAACGGATATTGATATTTAACCGTGATTTTATTCAAAAGTCGATAATCAATACACGGCCTCAAAGAGCCGTCTTTCTTAGACACAAAGAAAAAACCGGCTCCTAAGGGAGATGACGAAGGACGAATATGTCCCTTTTCCAAGGACTCCTTTATATATTCTCGCATAGCCGCGTGTTCAGGCACAGACAGATTAAATAAACGACCCTTAGGGTATTTACTACCCGGGATCAAGTCTATGGCACAATCGCACTCCCGGTGCGGAGGTAGTGAACCAACCTTGGGTTCTTCAAAAACGTCACGAAAGTCAGACAAGAATTCAGGAATCTCAGAGGGAATAGATGATGAAATGGAAACCAAAGGTACGTCCCCATGAGTTCCTTTACATCCCCAGCTTAACACAGACATAGCTCTCCAGTCGAGGACTGGGTTATGAGATTGCAGCCATGGCAATCCCAGCACCAAAACATCATGTAGATTATACAGCACCAGAAAGCGAATAACCTCCTGGTGATCCGGATTAACACGCATAGTCACTTGTGTCCAGTATTGTGGCTTATTACTAGCCAATGGGGTGGAGTCAATCCCTTTCAGAGGTATCGGAGCCTCCAATGGCTCCAAATCATACCCACAGCGTTTGGCAAAGGACCAATCCATAAGACTCAAAGCAGCGCCAGAGTCGACATAGGCGTCCGCGGTAATAGATGACAAAGAACAAATCAGGGTCACAGATAGAATAAACTTAGACTGTAAAGTGCTAATTGAAACAGACTTGTCAGGCTTCTTAGTACGCTTAGAGCATGCTGATATAACATGAGTTGAATCACCACAATAGAAGCACAACCCATTTTTTCGTCTAAAATTCTGCCGCTCGCTTCTGGACAGAATTCTATCACATTGCATATTTTCTGGCGTTTTCTCAGTAGACACCGCCAAATGGTGTACAGGTTTGCGCTCCCGCAGACGCCTATCGATCTGAATAGCCATCGTCATGGACTCATTCAGACTCGCAGGCACAGGGAACCCCACCATAACATCCTTAATGGCATCAGAGAGACCTTCTCTGAAAATCGCCGCCAGGGCGCACTCATTCCACTGAGTAAGCACAGACCATTTGCGGAATTTTTGGCAGTATATTTCAGCTTCATCTTGCCCCTGAGACAAGGACATCAAGGCCTTTTCCGCCTGAAGCTCTAAATGAGGTTCCTCATAAAGCAACCCCAAGGCCAGAAAAAACGCATCCACATTGAGCAACGCAGGATCCCCTGGTGCCAATGCAAAAGCCCAGTCTTGAGGGTCGCCCCGGAGCAAGGAAATTACAATCCTGACCTGCTGTGCAGGGTCTCCGGCAGAGCGAGACTTCAGGGACAAAAACAATTTGCAATTATTTTTAAAATTTTGAAAGTGAGATCTATTCCCCGAGAAGAACTCAGGCAAAGGAATTCTAGGCTCAGACATAGGTGCATGAACAACAAAATCTTGCAAATTTTGTACCTCTGTGGCGAGATTATTCAAACCTGTAGCCACACTCTGAAGATCCATTTGAAACAGGTGAACACAGAGCCATTCAAGGATTAGAAGGAGAGAAAGAGAGGAAGGCTGCAGTATAGGCAGACTAGCAAGTGATTCAATTAAGAGCACACTCAGAACTAGAGGAAAAAAAAAAAAAAAAAAATTGTAGCAGACTTCTTTTTTCTCTCCTTTCTCAGCCAGTAATTTAACCCTTTTTTTGGCCGGTCAAACTGTCATGATTCTCAATGGCGAGAGAACATAGCCCAGCATATATGAGAACTAGCTCTTGGAAGATGGAAACTATACTGACCATGAACTAAACCTGCCGCACAACTAGAAGTGGCCGGGTAGCATGCCTACGTTTTTTTATCCCTAGATGCCCAGCGCCAGCCGGAGAACTACCTAATCCTAACAGAGGAAAAGACAGTCCTGGCTCACCTCTAGAGAAATTTTCCCAAAAGGCAGACAGAGGCCCCCACATATATTGGCGGTGATTTTAGATGAAATGACAAACGTAGTATGAAAATAGGTTTAGCAAAAATCGAGGTCCGCTTTCTAGATAGCAAGAAGACAGAAAGGGCACTTTCATGGTCAGCAGAAAACTCTATCAAAACACCATCCAGAAATTACTTTAAGACTCTAGCATTAACTCATAACACCAGAGTGGCAATTTCCGCTCACAAGAGCTTTCCAGACACAGTAACGAAACAGCAGCTGTGAACAGGAACAAAATGCAAAAACACACAAGGACAAAAGTCCAACTTAGCTGGGAGTTGTCTAGTAGCAGGAACATGCACAGAAAGGCTTCTGATTACATTGTTGACCGGCATGAAACTGACAGAGGAGCAAGGTTATATAGCGACTCCCACATCCTGATAGGAGCAGGTGAACAGAGGGGATGATGCACACAAGTACAATTCCACAAGTGGCCACCGGGGGAGCCCAGAATCCAATTTCACAACAATATGGCCTAGTGCTGTCCTGTTGCTATTGGGACACCACAAAAAAAATAACTGGCTCCATGACAAAATGAAATGCTGATTTGTTAGTGAACCTGGAATGAATACTAGAGGGTTCCAGCTATCATACAGTAACCCATACCATAATTCAGAGAGTAGGGTAGAGTTGTGGTGTTCCCTTATGACGGCCTCTCATTGGCACTGCCCACTTGGTCTCCAAATCAATCGCCATCAATCATTGCGTCCAAGAAAAAAGCAAAAGTCCCACTCATAGACCAATGTCATGCAAACACCTTACTATGGTTTATAGTAGACACTGTTTAACGCCTTAGGTTTGGGATGTGATGCCCAATTTCACTTGCAGTACAGAATGGATCAATTGTGGAAACAGTTGTATGGCCATTTATCTAAAGAAGCCCAGGATCCGTTATTCAACACAACAACGCTAGGCCACATGTTGTTCATGCTTTTGTGAGCAGCCTACGTGGCCTAAACGTTCTTTCATCCATCAAGCACATCTGTACTGTAATTTGGCAACTATAAAGGCTGCACTCTATGCTGTATAAATTGATATGTTTTGAAACTTTAGTTTCCATTTTTTTATCATTAGCATCTCTATCTATCCTGTGCTTTTCTTTTCACAATTAAACAACTTTGTATTCTTACAATTTGAATAATGTGGATTCTACTGACAGGACAACACAGTTTATAGTCATGAAGCAAGCTCAGCAGTGTTTTCACCCAACTGTTAGAGGATTCTCAATTGCAAGTTAGTCTAGTTTTATGGGGGATTTTTCATACATAAGTAGACAAACAGTAGGTTGAGGTCCTCAAAATGGGAATTACTAAAAGTCAAAGTCAGACCACTAGGCTGTTCTCCTCCTGGTTTTAACATTGAAGTGGGAAAACTCTTTGTAGTGAACAGTCAAATATCAAAAGTGCAATCAGTAAATGAGATGTAGACAGTTGGTGCTACTAAGGATGTACGACTGCAGGTACTAGTACTGTGACCAAATATATGTTAGGCTATGTTTCCAAGGGGCGCAATCTCTGCGCTTTGGACGCAGCAGATACCCCGCTCCACCCAAAGCGCCACCCCCTGTTGTATGCGCGGTGACTCCGCATGTGTTCATTGAACACATGCGGAATCACCGCTTCGTATTCATAGACTGGATTAGTTATCTTGCGGAGACGGAGCGCCTCCACAAGATAAATAGACATGCTGCTGTCTGGAAAAACGCGCCATATGTCCGGTTATGCAGGGCCGCCGGATGCGGCCCTGCACGCATAGTGGAGACGGGATTTCATAAAATCCCCTCCACTATTCTGTAACATCTGTACGCTGCGGAGTGGACGAGGCGGATGTACACAGCATCCAATCCACAACAAATCCTGAACGAATCCTTAACATGGAAGCATACCCTCATAGTATTGGTAATTAGGACATTGAAACCAACTAAATGGCCACACTCATGAAATAAACAAAAATATGTTGTTTAGTATCAGTCCCTGCCTCCTAAAAGACCAGCCCCATATGCACTATCGTTAAAAAGGTATAGGGAGTTCCAAAATGGATGACTCAAAAGCTGTACATTTTGATTTTTTAATGTTTTGCAAATGTGTTACTGGACAAAACAAGAGAAAGAAAATACTGATGCTGGGATAGATGTAGATCAGGGGAGCAGACTGTCAGTCATTACATGTCTCACACTGGTAACGCCCCTTTTCAGTTAAAAGAAACACTGGAGGCAGATTCTCAGTAATATCTATGTCAGGTAAATAGGTCTTAACAGCTCATTTACATATTAAGAAAAATGTAGATTACTCTGGAATAGTACACTGGATCGCAGATATCAAAGTATAACTTTAATCAACGTTCTATGACCTATCTACTCATATAGCTAGCTTAGGAAAGTTAATCCTGCAGACAGACTCCCTTTAACCCCTTCACAACATGTGACATAAATTTACATCATGCATCGTTTCCCTGTCTTTGATGCAGGCCTGCATCTTTCCCTGCACATGATGTCTAGTTTAATCAGCCATCATGTGCCTCTAACAAATGCGGGTGGACCCAACCTCCGCTCACAGCTGTTAACCTGTTAAATCTCGCTGTCAAAAGTATGTAACACATGCTGGCAGTGGGAAGCATCGTTCCACGCTCTCATTGGTGTGGCCGTGACGTGATCACAGGGCGCCAATGGGTTGTCATGACAGCCTGAGATCTGCTAATGACCTCTTTGCTGGTCACTACGATCCACCTGGTAAAGCCAGCCCAAGACTGGCATTCATAGGAGATTGTGATTTTCTCCATACATAGCAGTGCTTGTGCACTGCTATGTAAAGCACAAGTGAACAGAAATTCCAGCTTCAAGTCCTCTAAGGGGACTAAGGCCAGAGTCACACTACAGCGAGATACGTCCGAGTCTCGCAGGTTAAAACCAAGCTCTGGCACCGGCACTCCGGAGCGGAGCGTGCGGCTCCATGTATTGCTATGCGGCTGCACGCTCCGCTCTGGAGTGCCGGTGCCAGAGCTTGGTTTTAACCTGCAAGACTCGGACGTATGTCGCTGTGTGTAATCCCGGCCTAATAGTAATAATAAAATCCAGTAAAGGAAAAAAAAAAGATTTAAAAAAAAACGAATTAAAAAAAAAAAAAACACACAAAAGTTCAAATCACTACACCTTTTGACTCATTAAAATGTACACAATTAAAAAAGATAAATAAAAAATCCACATATTTAATATTGCTATGTTCAATCTATCAAAGTATAACTTAAATTAATCGGATGGGTAAACAAAACAACAAGGAAAAATACATCAAAATTACATTTTTTTTTAGCACCCACAACGTTGCATTAAAATGCAATAGGAGGCTATCAAAACAAATGAAAATGTTATGGGTCTAGGAAAATTTTGACAAAAGCAAAAAAAAAATATTTTACAAATTTCTGATTTGTTTTTTCCACAATTTAAAAAAACAAAACAATACAAAAAACTATAAGTGTTTGGTACCTACATAATCGTACCAACCTGGAGAATCATATTGCCAGGTCAGTTTTACCATATAAGAACATAGTTTATAAATAAAAAAAACTAAATTGTGAAACTTCACTTTTTTTGGAAATTCCAATGCAAAAAAAGTCTGGTAGAATGGATGGATTCATTGAAAAGTACAATTTGTCCCACAATAAACAAGCCCTCATATACCTAAGTTGACAAAAAAAATTATGTTATGACTCTTGGAAGAAGGGGAGAAAAAAACAAAAAAGCTAAGGCCGGCGTCACACTCAGCGTATAAAAATACGGTTCGTTTTTTACGGCCGTAATACGCAGAAATGTTCCCAAAATAGTGATCCGTATGTCATCCGTAGGCAGGGTGTGGCAGCGTATTTTGCGCATGGCATCCTCCGTATGTAATCCGTATGGCATCCGTACTGCGATATTTTCTCGCAGGCTTGCAAAACCGACATCTAATGGATTTATGTGCTCAAATGTTCGTTAAAACATATATACAGTATATATATACACATATATCTGTCATTGAGACACACACACACATATATATATATATATATATATATACTGTATTTATATTTAATTCAGCGCGAGATATGTGAAAAGCCGGTAATTCAATTGCCGGCTTTTTCTTTCTCCTTCACAAACCCGACAGGATATGAGACATGGTTTACATACAGTAAACCATCTCATATCCTTTTTTTGCATATTCCACACTACTAATGTTAGTAGTGTGTATGTGCAAAATTTGGGCGTTGTAGCTTGTAAAATAAAGGGTTAAATCGCGGAAAAAATTGGCGTGGGCTCCCGCGCAATTTTCTCCGCCAGAGTGGTAAAGCCAGTGACTGAGGGCAGATATTAATAGCCTAGAGAGGGTCCATGGTTATTGGCCCCCCCTGGCTACAAACATCTGCCCCCAGCCACCCCAGAAAAGGCACATCTGGAAGATGCGCCTATTCTGGCACTTGGCCACTCTCTTCCCACTCCCGTGTAGCGGTGGGATATGGGGTAATGAAGGGTTAATGTCACCTTGCTATTGTAAGGTGACATTAAGCCAGATTAATAATGAAGAGGCGTCAATTATGACACCTATCCATTATTAATCCAATAGTACGAAATGGTTAATAAAACACACACACATTATTTAAAAGTATTTTAATGAAATAAAGACACAGGGTGTTGTATTATTTTATTATACTGGTAATCCACCTGAAGACCCTTGTCACCTGAAATAAAGTTAAAAAAACAAACAACAATATTCCATACCTTCCGTCGTTCTGTCAGTCCCACGATGTAAATCCATCTGAAGGGGTTAAATCATTTTACAGCCAGGAGCTGTGCTAATACAGTGCTTGTGGCTGTAAAACCCCGGGGAATGAATGGAGTGCAGGGGAATGTCCTGTAGTTACCTTGAGTCGCGGTGATACGCCCTCTGCTGGATGTCCTCATATGAACTCGAGCCTGGGAAAAATTCCCACGCTCGAGTTCACATGAGGACATCCAGCAGGGGGCACATTACCGTGACTCAAGGTAACTACAGGACATTCCTCTGCTTTCCATTCATTCCCCGGAGTTTTAGGCTGGGGTCACACATGGCGTAAGACAATACGCCACGTATTATACGTCCGTACTACGGCCGTAATACGGAGAAATGTTCCCAAAATAGTGATCCGTAGTCAGGGTGTGTCAGCGTATTTTGCGCATGGCATCCTCCGTATGTAATCCGTATGGCATCCGTACTGCGAGATTTTCGCGCAGGCTTGCAAAACCGACATCTAATGGATTTATGTGCTCAAATGTTCGGGAAAACATATATACAGTATATATATATATATATGTCATTGTGACACATATATATATATTCTGTATTTAGATTTCAATCAGCGCGATATCTGTGAACAGCCGGTAATTCAATTGCCGGCTTTTCATTTCTCCTGCACAAACCCGACAGGATATGAGACATGGTTTACATACAGTAAACCATCTCATATCCCCCTTTTTTTTGCATATTCCACACTACTAATGTTAGTAGTGTGTATGTGCAAAATTTCTGCGCTGTAGCTGCTAAAATAAAGGGTTAAATGGCAGAAAAAATTGGCGTGGGCTCCCGCGCAATTTTCTCCGCCAGAGCGGTAAAGCCAGTGACTGAGGGCAGATATTAATAGCCAGGAGAGGGTCCATGGTTATTGGCCCCCCCGTGGCTAAAAACATCTGCCCCCAGCCACCCCAGAAAAGGCACATCTGGAAGATGCGCCTATTCTGGCACTTGGCCACTCTCTTCCCACTCCCTGTAGCGGTGGGATATGGGGTAATGAAGGGTTAATGCCACCTTGCTATTGGAAGGTGACATTAAGCCAGATTAATAATGGAGAGGCGTCAATTATGACACCTCTCCATTATTAATCCAATTGTAGGAAAGGGTTAAAAAACACACACACATGATTGAAAAGTATTTTAATGAAATAAACACAGCGGTTGTTGTAATAATTTATTGTTCTCTCAAATCCATTTGCAGTCCCTCGCTTGGCAACATAATAAACGCACAAGATACATACCTTCTGATGTACTGTCAGGTCCAACAATGTAATCCATCTGAAGGGGTTAACTAATATTACAGGCAGGAGCCCTGCTAATGCAGCTGTGCTCCGTGCCTGTAATCCCCGGCGAATGAATGAAATGTAGGTCATTGACCTACATTTCATTCATTCGCGGTGAGGCGCCCTCTGGTGGATGTTCTCATGAACTGCAGCCTGGGAACTTTTTCCCACGCTCCAGGTCATATGAGGACATCCACCAGGGGGCGCATCACCGCGAATGAATGAAATGTAGGTCAATGACCTACATTTCATTCATTCGCCGGGGATTACAGGCACGGAGCACAGCTGCATTAGCAGGGCTCCTGCCTGTAATATTAGTTAACCCCTTCAGATGGATTACATCGTTGGACCTGACAGTACATCAGAAGGTATGTATCTTGTGCGTTTATTATGTTGCCAAGCGAGGGACTGCAAATGGATTTGAGAGAACAATAAATTATTACAACAACCGCTGTGTTTATTTCATTAAAATACTTTTCAATCATGTGTGTGTGTGTGTGTTTTTTAACCCTTTCCTACAATTGGATTAATAATGGATAGGTGTCATAATTGACGCCTCTCCATCATTAATCTGGCTTAATGTCACCTTCCAATAGCAAGGTGGCATTAACCCTTCATTACCCCATATCCCACCGCTACAGGGAGTGGGAAGAGAGTGGCCAAGTGCCAGAATAGGCGCATCTTCCAGATGTGCCTTTTCTGGGGTGGCTGGGGGCAGATGTTTTTAGCCACGGGGGGGCCAATAACCATGGACCCTCTCCTGGCTATTAATATCTGCCCTCAGTCACTGGCTTTACCGCTCTGGCGGAGAAAATTGCGCGGGAGCCCACGCCAATTTTTTCCGCCATTTAACCCTTTATTTCAGCAGCTATAGCGCTGAAATTTTGCACATACACACTACTAACATTAGTAGTGTGGAATATGCAAAAAAAAAGGGGATATGAGATGGTTTACTGTATGTAAACCATGTCTCATATCCTGTCGGGTTTGTGCAGGAGAAATGAAAAGCCGGCAATTGAATTACCGACTTTTCACTAACAGCGCTGCGTATTTCTCGCAAGTCACACTGCTGGTCCGTGTGGAATCCGTATTTTTCTCGCCCCCATAGACTTTCATTGGCGTATTATTTGCGCAATACGCTGACAAACGCAGCATGCTGCGATTTTGTACGGCCGTAGAACGCCGTATAATACTGAACCGTAATATACGGCTAATAGGAGCAGCCCCATTGAGAAGCATTGTGCCGTATGTAATGCGAGTTTTACGTACGTAGTTTTTGCGCTCTTACGTACGTAAAACACGCATGTGTGACCCCAGCCTTACAGCCACAAGCACTGCATTAGCACAGCTCCTGGCTGTAATATGATTTAACCCCTTCAAATGGATTTACATCGTGGGACTGACAGAACGACGGAAGGTATTAGGATATTGTTGATCTTTTATTTTACCTTTTTTACAGGACGAGGGTCTTCAGGTGGATTACCAGTATAATAAAATATTACAACGCCCTGTGTCTTTATTTCATTAAAATACTTTTAAATAATGTGTGTGTGTTTTATTAACCATTTCGTACTATTGGATTAATAATGGATAGGTGTCATAATTGACGCCTCTCCATTATTAATCTGGCTTAATGTCACCTTACAATAGCAAGGTGACATTAACCCTTCATTACCTCATATCCCACCACTACACGGGAGTGGGAAGAGAGTGGCCAAGTGCCAGAATAGGCGCATCATACAGATGTGCCTTTTCTGGGGTGGTTGGGGGGCAGATGTTTTTAGCCAGGGGGGGCCAATAACCATGGACCCTCTCTAGGCTATTAATATCTGCCCTCAGTCACTGGCTTTACCACTCTGGCGGAGAAAATTGCGCGGGAGCCCACGCCAATTTTTTCCGCCATTTAACCCTTTATTTTACAAGCTACAGCGCCCAAATTTTGCACATACACACTACTAACATTAGTAGTGTGGAACATGCAAAAAAAAAAAGGGATACGAGATGGTTTACTGTATGTAAACCATGTCTCGTATCATGTCGGGTTTGTGAAGGAGAAATGAAAAGCCGGCAATTGAATTACCGGCTTTTCTCTAACACCGCTGCGTATTTCTCGCAAGTCACACTGCTGGTCCGTGTGTAATCCGTATTTTTCTCGCCCCCATAGACTTTCATTGGCGATTTTTTTGCGCAATACGGTGACAAACGCAGCATGCTGCGATTTTCTATGGCCGTACAAGACCGTATAATACGGATCAGTAAAATACGGCAGATAGGAGCTGGGCCATAGAGAATCATTGTACCGTATGCAATCCGTATTTTCTGCACCTCTCATACGTCCGTAAAACTCGCTAGTGTGACGCCGGCCTAAAAAGAATGAATCGCCATCTTATGGAGGGGATAAACGCCCCAGATGAGAGAGCTCTCTTTTCTGTTACAAACAGTAGTTAGCTGGTGATAATACAGGATTTACCGTAATTAAATCTAAAAAAATATTTTTAGAAAAGCTTGAATAAAGATATTGAAAATGGGCTGCTTGACATGTGATACATTACTTTTTCAAACTTCCTATGATTTTCAGTTAATACTAAATTTTCAACATTTTACAAGATAAAATTAACATAAATGCTGAAACTCCTTCATTTATTATCCACACACCAACAGGCTTTTAAGAGCAGTGCTCATTATATAAATAATGCTGTGTAGCCAGCCATATACTCGGCATCATACATATCTACAGCATACTGCAAGGAATTTTAGTGTTGTGTTAATTTTCTCCTATTGTAACATGATCCACACAAACAGGTTTCTGCAAGCAGGACTCATTAGAAGAGATCTGCTGTGCAGCCAGCCACATAATTTTGTCTTTATTGAAGCTGGTGCACCTGCTACTCCCATAATTTATTAAGACATGGTGTTACTAATAATTAACCCCTACATTCCCTGGATAGCTGCAGTCCTAAGGTTATAAGACAAAATCGTTATTTTACACATTTTTTGGAAGGTAGCTGAAGGGTATGGTCACACATAATAAATACATGTTGGAAAAATCAACGTGTAATTACTTTGGAATCCAAAGCATAAATCAGAGGCAGAATCTCAGGTTTTTTGTATGGATTTTCAATATAAACTGCTGCGAGTCTGGATGTAGATTACGGTAGTTCAACCAGTAAGTGCACTTGCACACGTCAAGTATTTGGTGAGTTTTTTACCCTTAGGCCGGGGTCACACTTGCAACTGCAATGCGAGAAACTTGCGCGAGTCTCTCGCCTCAATACCCGGCACTGCCACCGGCGGATCGGACCGGAGTGTTCAGATGCATAGAATACATGCAGCTGCACACTCCGGTCCCGAGTGCCGGTGGCAGTGCCAGTATTGAGGGGAGTTTCTCGCAGTCCAGTTGCAAGCGTGACCACGGCCGTACGCCAAAACCAAGAGTGGGCAAAAAATGCAGAAGTGGTGATGTATTTCGATTTTCTTTTCTTCTGACTGATCCACTCCTTGATTTGGCGTACAAATACGGAGGTAAAAAACTCACCACATAATTAACATGCCATAGGGGTATGTGCATAGGATGTCTTTTTCAGGTGGGTCCCCTACGAAAAATCACCTGAAAATGCGTTAAATTCTCAAAAGAATGAACAAAAAATGCATTTCTATGGAAATACAATTTGCTGCTCAAATGTTCAGTCTTTTGAACTTCATTTAATTAGTTTGTGTTTTGGAAACCTGAAGTGACCTAACCATTCTTCAGGAGACTTCAGTTTGGAAGCAGCTCACTAGTTTATTCAATACAAAAGTTAACATAAAAGCCGGCGGCCAAGGGCGTCACATAAAAATGACCATCAGAGTGGGATGCCAAAAAATGACACTTCAGACCAAAAGACAACGACATGTTTTAAAACGGCTTTGTCCTGAGAAAGTCGCCGGGTTCACACTCGTTTATAAGACGTCATGTGCACATCACCCTTAATCTAAGTGACATATTGTTTATTGACTCCTGCTTTTCAAACCGCACCGGAATGAAAAAAAGGTGTGAAACGGCTGGCCTGCCTCAGGCTGTAAGTGCCACAGCGGGCATTTAGGGTGTAAGGAGTCAGTTTTCCTGCTTCAGTGTTAGGCTACTTTCACACTAGCGTCGGGCTCGGCCCGTCGCAGTGCGTCGGGCCGAGGTTACCGACGCTAGCGTTGTATACGCCGCACAACGGGGGCAGCAGATGCATTTTTCCAGCGCATCCGCTGCCCCATTGTGAGGTGCGGGGAGGTGGGGCCGGAGTTCCGGCCGCGCATGCGCGGTCGGAAAAAGCGGACCGTCGGCGGCAAAAAACGTTACATGTAGCGTTTTTTTGTGCCGATGGTCCGCCACAACACGGCGCAACCGTCGCACGACGGTTGCGATGTGTGTCAATCTGTCGCAATACGTCGCTTAATGTTAGTCTATGGGGAAAAAACGCATCCTGCAAGCACTTTTGCAGGATGTATTTTTTCGGCCAAACGACGCATTGCGACGGATTGCAAAAATCGCTAGTGTGAAAGTAGCCTAAACCAAGGAAAAGAACAGTCTTGTGGCCTAATTTTAAGATCCAATAGTTCCCACTTTGAGGGCTATCAATAGATTTCAACCTATTATTTGGCTAAGAAAGAGAGTCAACTTATCGCCAAACGGTGTATGTATTCCCCACACTGAGGCGTCAGAGAAACATCAATAGCAATAATGAAGAGAAGATAAAAAAGGGCCAAGGTCTGGGTGGGGAGTCCATGGTATAAAAAATACAGATTGTTATTTCATAGACTGAAACCAGGAAGAATTTCAAGATGGATCATGTACAAAAGAAAGACATCGCAAACGTACGCGTTTTGGCTGTATGCCTTATATGCTATCACTAGTGCAAAGATGCTAATTTATAGTGAAATGCCACATGTTCATTCACTGCCAATATTATAACTAACAAAAACAATTAAATGTAATAAAAATTGCATCTGAGTAGCAACAGTGTAAATATACTGTCCTCATACACGTTAGCAGGGTGTGCAATGAGACATCTATCTAGGCTACTTTCACACTAGCGTCGTTTGCAATACGTCGCAATGCGTCGTTCAGGAGAAAAAACGCATCCTGCAAAGTTGTCTGCAGGATGCGTTTTTTCCCCATAGACTTACATTACTGACGCATTGCAACGTATGGCCACACGTCGCACCCGTCGTGCGACGGCTGCGTCGTGTTTTGGCGGACCGTCAGCACAAAAAAAGTTACATGTAACTTTTTTTGCACGTTGTGTCCGCCATTTTCGACCACACGCATGTTCTCTTTTATCTAAGTGGTGAAAAAAAAATCCAAACTTTGCTAAAAAAAAAAAAAAAAAAATGCGCCATTTTCCGATACTCGTAGCGTCTCCATTTTTCATGATCTGGGGTCGGTTGAGGGCTTATTTTTTGCGTGCCGAGCTGGCGTTTTTAATGATACCATTTTGGTGCGGCGACCAAAAAAACGTAATTCTGGCGTTTCGATTTTTTTTCTCGCTACGCTGTTTAGCGATCAGGTTAATGCTTTTTTTTATTGATAGATCGGGCGATTCTGAAAGCAGCGATACCAAATATGTGTAGATTTGATTTTTTTTTTAATTTATTTTGAATGGGGCGAAAGGGGGGTGATTTAAACTTTTATATTTTTTTCACATTTTTTTTTTATTTTTTTTTTTTTTACTTTTGCCATGCTTCTATAGCCTCCATAGGAGGCTAGAAGCTGGCACAACTTGATCGCCTCTGCTACATAGCAACGATCTTATGTTCGCTGCTATGCAGCAGAAAATCAGGTGTGCTGTGAGCGCCGACCACAGGGTGGCGCTCACAGCTATCGGCGATCAGTAACCATAGAGGTCTCAAGGACCTCTATGGTTAGAAAGGAGAAGCATCGCCGACCTCCGATCATGTGACGGGGGTCGGCGATGCGCTCATTTCCGGCCGCCCGGCCAGAAGAGCAGGTTAAATGCCGCTGTCTGCGTTTGACAGCGGCATTGAACTAGTTAATAGGCGCGGGCAGATCGCGATTTTGCCCGCGCCTATTACGGGCACATGTCAGCTATTCAAAACAGGTTATGTTTAATAATCTGAGCGATATTAATGTAGTTATAAATCTCTTTGGTGCACCTTTCCTGCGATAATCAATATATTATATTGGACAATTCATATATTAATGTTTACAGATTGATACAGGATACAAGTGTGTACTATGACATGTGTTCCTGTGCATTGACGCAGACTGCTCCAGCTTAATCTCCTTATGCATATGTGTTCTATGGTTTGAGGCACCGCTTTTAAGGATTTTGTATGCACTTTTTATATTGTTTGAATAAAATAAAAAATCTTTTTATCATTTTTCATACAACACTTTTTTTTATCTATACGTATCTTATCTAGCTACGGGATCAGTATGTTTATAAACCTTTACTTACGTCATTAAGTGGGCGTAAAAAGCTTTGAAATGCAACATAAGGCTATGCAAAAACTAGCAATTTTTGACATTTTCATGCCATTTTTGCCCAACCTCGACAAAGCAGGACGAACTGGGGAGGAATGGGAGTGGGACGGGCCTGGAGTAAGATTTGTGGCAAAGCGCACGGAGGTGATTGTGAATGCCACTTTGTGCCTCACCTGATTTGTTAGGAGGTGAACACCTCTTTATGAAAAAGGCGCCTCACACTCCATCCTGTCCCCCATCGTGACCGGTGTGAAAAACACCAGCCTTGATGAATAGGGGCCACTTGTTCCTAAAATTTTTTACCATGCTCTATGTGATTAAGCATTGCATAGGTATTCTCCAGTAAAATACTGTCTTCTAGGGAACACAATCCAAAATATGATGTTCGAAAGAGTCGTACAGAGTGGCTATGGATACATAGTAAGGAGCTGTAAGGACACTGTGTATCAGAGTACTGGCTAAAAGGTTTATTCTAATTATTGCTGCGGCGCGGTTGTAACTGCATAATAAAATTGCACCCAAAAATTGCAAGCACTATTTTCAACGGAGTTGCAATTTTTACTGGTGAATTAAATTTACTTAACAAATTTCATCTAAAGACTTTAACATAGAAAAACGGCAAGCTTTTTTCACCTGCACCTCAACTAAAAAGTGTAAATACTCATGACACGCCAAAGAGTAGTTCATACCTACAATCATTATTTGTATGGGGTATTTGAGGTCTTTCTAGTGTTTTACATTACTAGAAGGTGCTCCCACTCCCATCGCCTTCAGGCCAGTTTCCATATCTGTAAAGTACTCTATGAACAGGTGAAAAGACATAGTTCTTCTTGTTTTGTTCATGAGGGCAATGGATTGTGTCACATCTAGTTCTTGGGATATGTTCCCATCTAGCCTTATATTTACCTTATAATAGCTAAAGGTGTCTACAGGCCTCCATTAACTCAACGGAGGACACAAGAGTATCCATTTGGCTTTCATTGGCCAGGTATCTCCTGGCATACTTTTTTTGTCACAGTATAGGAAAGTACAAAAAAAGTATACTATGCAGTAAATAGTGGGGTTTTGTTTTACACTGATGCCAATCGCCAACTTACGTATATGGCAAAATATCAGAGCTTCTTTTGAAGTAATATGTTGAGAAAATTCTCCTGGTGAATACATCTGACACAGTTCACCCATTGTTTGTACTGAGGCTAGGGTTAAAGGAATACTTACTATAAACAATTTCTTTGACAGTTAATCTATGTTTTAACAGAACACTTGAAGATATAATTAATGCAGGACCTAACTAGAACAATGAATCAATTTATTGATAGTTAACTAAGAATGTCCAGTGTTTGACATCCTTGAATGCCCCAGAAACATGCACGCCAAAGCCTACTATTTAATAGAAAAAAAATCTGTAAATTGAAAACATTTCAACTCATATTCTAGTGATTGGGCAAGTTGAAATCAAGCACGTCTTATCCTCTTTTCTCTGACATCTCTATTCAGAAGATAGCACACAAGGCACAAGAGGCAGAGGCTACCTTGGCATTCATATGTAATGTTAAATTCTCTATCTGCAAATTGTGGATTTTTTTTTAATACCCCTAAATGAGTGCAGGGTGAAGCAAGTCACTATGAAAATGGGCACAAAGAACATCCATCATTGTTCCCCCATGTATTTGCTATTCCAAAACATGGTACCATAGTTATTGAGCTTGTCAGGTGGTTATTGTCACTCACCCACCTACATGACACTAATATACAATTCTGATAGAAGCAGAGATTATAAAAGTTAGCCATGGCCTCATTTGGACAAACAAGTTGAAAAACGGCTTACTGGAATTAATGGATAGAAATCAAGGAGGTTGAGAAATTATGTCAAGACGTCAAGATGGCCACACTGTAACTCTGCTTAATCTTCCTTGATTGATGTCCCTGAAAAGAAGGTAAGTAATCCCAAACCCTGTCCTCTGGGATGTCAATCAAACCAGATTATGTTAGATTGGGGTGCATCCAATATAACTTCTGGAAACATTATTTCCACCTCTGTGACTGCTGACTAATGATCGGTATATGTCACAAGCCATGTGTGAACTTCTTTATTATCAAAACTAGGCTAAAGCCTTAATCTGAAGTCCGTTTTTCACGTACATGTTCTATCCGTGGCTATGACTTGGTCTATGTTTTTCACGTCCGCATTCTATGTCTGTTTTTGATCTGTTTCACAAATCAAAATTATCCATACGAGTATATGAGTCCGTGATAACCATGGACAGCACATGGATTTTTTTTATATACGTAAAAGTCACAGATGAAATACTGAAGGTAAAAACTGAAACACTGAGCTAACACTGATGAAAAATGATAAACACTGATGACACTCAAACTGTTTTTAAGGCCTAATATGCATGACTGTTATAAGTAATAAAACAGAAGGTGGTAGAGCTAACAATTTGTGGACAAAAACACACTTCCTTCGAAATATTTATTATCAGCTATTTATTAGGGCTGTAAAATGTCACAAAGCTGTACAACAAAGCTATCACTGATATGGAAAGGAAATAAAATCCACTCTTCTTTCCTTCTATTATTAAGAAAAATGGCAATACATGATATATCTTTAAATAGGCCCGGGACAGCTCGGCTTTCCACAATTTAATAGCTCAATTCCTGTCTTTCTCTACGATTAATCTCTTCTGCACTGTCACTGTTTTAAGTTTTTGATAAACATTCACAATCTTATCCATTAAGCCGTTAATAGTAATGATTTTTCTTTATTTCTGTGTCAAGGATCTTAAAAGGTCACCTAATCTAGATGACGGTAAGCTGCTTAATCAGCTGCTATTCCCATGCGCTTTCACCTAGCTGCTCCTTGGCTGGCCTTGAATCCTCCAGCAGAGGCTTCAGCAAAAAGACATTTCCACATACAGTAAGAGTATTCACTGCTAGCAGACAGAAGAGATGGGCAGACTTCATTGATGAGCGTAAATCAATTCACGCAATTCCAAGTCAAGAATCTGTAAAAAATGCAAACTAGTTCTTCAAGTTTTGGTGAGCAAGAATCCGTTCTCGAGTCTAGAGAACTGAATTCTGGCTTTCTGAAGGGGAAATGTCTGAAAATTACCGCAATTCACTACTAGAAAGGGAAGTAAAGCAGCAACAAAACAATGCAACTATTAGGGCATCTTGGCATGGTTCATCGAATGCTGGAAACAGACTAGCGTATGGTATCAGATGCGAGTGTGAGCTGAGTATCACGCTACTGTGCTCCAGAGAATCACAGCATAGGTAAAGAGGAGACAGAGAAAGTAATTTCTCCTTCTCCTCCATTGCCTGAATCGGCATATATCACACTGCACTGGGATGATATCCGAGTGCAGTACAATGTTTCACATGCAGAAATAGACTTGCATGGTTGCGAGTGAGCAGAGCCTTGCTGCTAATCGCAGCATGCTGCGTTTGTTCTCCCATGCCGATTCACCATGCGAATATAATCGCAGATGTGATCTGCCCAATAAATTAACACTGGGCCGAGTTGCTATGAGGTGTTTAATCGCATAGCACTAGGCCATGTTATACAGTAGTGTGACTCTGGCCTAAAATGAAGACTGGCCACTACAAAAGATCAGACCCGATAAAGGACTGGTAAATGCGTCTGAAACTAATATGATGCCTTGTAAAGTTTGCAACTAGAAAACAGTATAAAAAAAGTAAAAGCATATTTTGACTGAAATCTACTCATAAAACAAGTGAAAGTTTAAAAGCTCCTAGTTCCACAGATAATTTTAAAACTAATTGTACTAATTACTTTAACCCCTTTGCCTGTTTTTCGCCTTCCGGACCAGGCAAAACTTTTCAATTCTGACCAGTGTCACTTTATGTGCTAATAACACTGGACTGCTTCAACATATCCCAATGATTCTGTTTTTTTCGTGACGCATTGTACTTCATGTTAGTGATAAAGTTAGGTCAATATGATTCGCATTTATGTATGAAAATATAAAACAAATGCCAAAATTACAAAATTTCGCAATTTCAAAACTTTCAATTTTTCTGCTCTTTAATCTAATAGTTATACCACACAAAGTAACATTTACCACATCTCTATTTTACATCAGCACCATTTTTTAAACTTATTTTTTGTTAGCAAGTTATAAGAGTTAAAGATTAATCAGCAAATTTTCATTTTTCCAACAAAATTTACAAAACCAATTTTTTTTTTTAGGTACATCACATTTGAAGGACTTTGAGGGGTCTATGTGACAGAAAATACTCAAAAAGACACCATTTAAAAACTGCACGCCTCAAAATGCTCAAACACTGAAGAAGTTTATTAAGCCCTTTAGGTGCTTCACAGGAATTATAGCAATGTGGAAGAAAAAAATAAAAATTTTAATTTTGCCCACAAAAATGTTGTTTTAGCTCTACATTTTTAATTTTCACAAGGGATACAGGAGAAAATACCCAATATTTGTTGAAAAACTACTGTTTGGGCACATGGCAGGACTTGGAAGGGAAGGAGTACCATTTGACTTTTGGAGAGCAAAATTGGCTGGAATAGATAAGATGCCTTGTCATGTTTGCTGAACTCCTGATGTGTCTAAACAGTAGAACCCCCCCTCACACACACACACACACACACACACACACACACACACACACGTGACCCTTTTTGGAAATTCCACCTCTCAAGGAATTTATCTAGAGGTATGGTGAGCATCTTAAATCCACAGGTGCTTCACAGAATTTAAAAAAATTGAACCGTGATCATTTTTAAAAAAAATTTCACCAAAAATGTAGCTTTAGCTCCAATTTTTTTATTTTCATAAGGGTGGCAAGAGAAAATGGAACACACAATTTGTTTTGCAATCTCTCTGGAGCACACTGCTGTCCCATGTGTTGTGGAAAACAATTGTTCGGGCACACGGGAGGGCTCCAAAAGAAAGAGTGCATTTTTGGGAAGCAGACTTTGCTCTTATGGTTTGCGCTCACCATGATGCATTTGAGGAGCCCTTGTACTGTCAGAAGAGCAGTAACCCCACACAAAGGACCCCATTTTGGAAACTAAACGCTTCAAGGAGTTTATCTAAGCGTATGGTGAGCATATTAAACCCTCTAGAGCTTCACCGAATTTTGTAACATTGGAACGTTTCCACAAAACGTTTCTATGTTTCCATTTTTTCCACGAAAATGTTGTTTTAGCCCCAACTTTTTAATTTTCACAAAGAATAATGGGGGGAAATGGACCAAAACATTTATAAAGCAGTATCCTATATGTTGTATTAATTTTGGAGGGAAAGAACTCCTACCCATTTACCATTCATGGAACATCCCTGAGGAAGGAAACCGTTGTTTTTTCCGAAACACGTAGGATGAAGTTTGGTCTATTAAGCGATTCATACCGGCACTGACAGCGTAATGTCACAAGCTTTCTTCTCTGCCTTCAGCATCTAGCGGCTGTTCCACGAAGTAACTTGTACCGATCTCGTGCCACTGGAAATGCCACTGCCCAACTATTTGTACTTTACACATACTGTAGGACTGCTACTGCCTGAGGATTTGGACTAATACCCAGAGGTGCACCACTCCAGACCCTTTTTATCTTTCTGCACACAGGACCGTCTATGTTTTTACGATCTGGACTGACACTACGAGGTACAAAGCCATTAACAGTATATAATTTTATGTACGGGCCATGTTTCCCAATGTTGGCTCCTTTGACATTATTCTATGCTGCTAATTATTGTGCACTTTACATGTTCAGCTGCCATTTACATATCTAGCTACTAATCAATGTGCACTTCACAAACCAAGCTGTTTATGACTGTTTATTTACATATTCAGCTTGCTAAGTACCAGTCCTGATTGGTTGCCGTATTTTTCGGACTATAAGACTCTCAAATTTTGGAGGAAAGTGTGGGGTGCATTTTATAGTCTGGATTAACCTGCTGTAGATGAGGTGGAGGGAGCCGCAGTGGTGGAGGAGCAGATCAAAGGAGGCAGAGCTGGCGGCTGCAGCTAACGTGTGTGCCCTGTTAAAGGAAATAAATATTCACGACTCCCCGTGCCTATAGTCCCTCCCACCTCTATGCACTGAAGCTGGCAACGAGAGGTCGGAGGGACTATAGGAGTGGAGAGCAGTGAATATTAATTTTCTTTAATAGCGGGTACACTGTTAGCCGTAGATACCGGCTTCCTGCAGCGGATGGCAATCACGTGTGTCCGCTATTAGACCAGGCACACGCTGCACCAGAGCACAGCGCGGGAGCGCCGCTCTTATTCAGGATCAACACAGGTCCACACCGTCCAAAGGGAGCCTTTATAGGCTTAGACGCATCTATTACATTGCTCAAGAACGCCTACATTGCACCGCTGGGACACTTCCCTCTCTGCGCACCAATCTATAATCTAACAAGCGAACACGTGACAAAGGCTCTGGTTGAGCCGAAACGTTGTTGTTTATCGCATATACTGTAATATTCTGTTATGCTCCCAATAAACAAATATAATCCTTTGAGAAACCAATCCATATGAGAGTGCGGTGAATTTCAATTATTCCGCTATTAAAGACAATGAATTTTCACTGATCTCCACACTCATGGGCATTGAGAGCAGTGAATATTCCTCCTTTTTATTAGCGGGCACTGATCGTCCAACTCTTCTTTATGAATGAAGCCATGCTGGAATGATGGATGCAGTATGTGGTTTAGCACTGCCTTGCTAAAATATGCAAGACCTTCCCTGAGTTTGATGTCTGAATGTGAGAATATGTTTTTCTAGCAATCCAAATTTAATGCTCAGCATTGATAGTGCTTTTCGAGATGTGTAAGCTGGCCATACGATAGGCACTATGGCAGCCCATACCATCAGAGATGCAGGCTTTTGAAAACAAGTTGGATGGTCCCTTCTCTTGAGTCTGCAGGACATGGCATCCATGGATTCCATACAAAGTTTTAGGTTTTGATTACCTAACCACAGAACAGTTTTCTATTTTGCCTCAGTCTATTTCAAATGTGCCTTGGACCAGAGAATACGGCAGAGGTTCTGGACTGTGTTGATATAAAGCTTCTTTTTGACACAATAAAGCTTTAACTTGCATTTTTGGACTGTGCAGCGAACTGTGTTCACAGACAATGAGTTTTGGAGGTATTCCTGAGCCCATGCAGTGATTTCCAATACCAAATCCTGACATAATGCAGTGCCACCAGAGGGCCTGTAGGTTACGAGCATCCAATAATGACCATCTGTCTTGTCCCTTGTACACATGGATTTCTCAAGAATTCCTGAATCTTTCGATTATATTATTTAATATTTAAGCAATATTACAAGTAGTCTGCAAATGTGCCTAATCTGCAAAGAGAATATGTACTTTAAAGGAAAAGATCTAAATGATATATGTTGCACACATCAGAATCCCTTTAAGTTAAATGGGTATTTCGCTTCTTGGACAATCCCTTCTCATTCCTCAGGTCTGGCCATGTTAAAATAAAAACACATACTCACCTCCTGTGCCGGCATCGTTCCAGAGGTGTCGGCACTCGCGTTCCCCTGGGCTCTAGGTTGTGAGGTCACACGAGCACTACATCCAAACAGCGCTGGCTTCACTGTCCTTGCCTCCGGATGCATTGAACATTAACAGGAAGCCAGGGCGGAGGCTGCTCTCTGACTTCCTCTTGATGATCAATTTTAGAAGGGGTTGTCCGAGCAGTGGACACTCCCTTTAATTGATAACTTGAGAGCATATCTTGAATACATACAGGAGTCCCTTTTTTTCTCTACATCACTCAGGGGTCCAGCATCCAATTCCCATCCCCACAATGTGAAATTAGTGCACATTGCCTGTAAAATGGCTACAAAAGTAAGTCAACAGTAACACTACTGAATACGAAGGAGAATAAATATTTTAGAGTTAACCCACTATTAAAAATTATTTTGCTGACTCCTAAATTTAATAGACTTGCTGATTAAATGGGCTTTCCACATTCAACAAAGTGGACCCCAAACCCTGGCAGGTCTTGTAACATACAAAGGCAACTGGTACTAGTCCGCTCCAGCATCGGCTCTCCACCACTACTCCGGACTCTATAATTTGGCTGCAGCGGTGATGTCACATTGACAGCATGCATCAATCCCAGTGATTAGCTGCAGCGGTGATATGCGCTGTCAAGGTAACATTATTATATAAATAAATATATTACATATACTCGTACATACACACATACACTGTGAAATGGTTTTATTTGGTATGCTACTTGGGCCGGTGGTTCCAGGGTAGGTGGGCTAATAGTACACATGGACAAAGGTAGCCTTGATTTATTTATTAAAAGAAGCAATGCACATGCCCTGCTGTCTTCGACATGGAGCACATGCTTCTCCGTTTGTGGTTAGAACTTGGACTGTAGCTGCTCATTGTTTTCTCTAACATTCATGAATCATAATTCTGCTGCATATTTCAACACATGTGCAATGCTTGACTGTGTAGACTGGGATATAAGCCAACACTGGTGAGATCATTCTGCGGGAATGAATGTGTTACATCATAATGTCCTACCTACTGACCCATTATTGGCTTCTGTATAGAGCTGAGCCTTTCGCCTCTCGCTTATATTTAACAGTTTCTGATGAAAAGATATTGTGCTGAAAACAAAAATAAGCTAAGGTTACAAAAGTACTCATCATACTCCTTTTCCTACTGTTCTCCTATATAAAGGTAATGTTTAGGCAAATATATATATATATATATATATATATATATATATATATATATGATACAGATTATTTAATGAATAACATACAATATTAAACTTGAAGGGAGACATTCAGGAGGAATTTATACCTAGAACTAAAAGGCATATAGTTCTGAGTAAACCGATACCTTCCTTGTAGAATTCTGTCCTGCAATTGCTGAGAATTGTGCCATTGAAGTTCTATGTAAACTAGCTTTAAGTGCATTCTAAAGACAAGCTAAGACAACAGGACAGAAGAAACTTACAAATGTCATCATCATAGGAAATATCTGATTCAACAACCCTATTTTCTGATATCAGGTTTACCATTCTTGATGAAAAAGGGTTAGGATGTGTCAATCTGCTAGAAGCATCCCTATACTTAATTTCCAGTACAAACTTCATTACTGACCAGGCCATCCATTGTTTATATGGCTCATGATGCCATCATTCAAATACTAAAACTGGGATCACACATCATATAAAGTATTTCGGTAATATCTAACACTTTGAGAACCTATCAGATAGTACATCAGAGCATGTATAAGATCTTTAATTAGATTGTACTAAATACAGCACAGTTAATCCATTACTGTATATATACACTAGTCCACTTCTTTTCTGATATTGTAAGAATTCAGGGCTTGTCACATTTATATTGGACAACCAGAATCCCGCCAAAAAAGCTTCAACGGTCATTGTCGTTTCAAACGTTTGAAATAAAACAATAGTACAATCAAATAGAAGACATATTGTCATTTATCTTATCAGAGAAATAAGCTTTTTTTCACCATAACACATTATTCAGGCTGAAAAACTACTAAAATCTTTCTTCCTTGAGGGCTGCCAGCTCGCTGTGGGATTAGATTACTGATGCCTATTGAAGTTGTAGAGAAGGAAGAAGGCACTACATTTCATATACCAAAATATTGGCCAATTGGTTTTAAATATATATACATATATATATATATATATTTGTTTATGAGAATATACTTGGGGTCTGCCTTATTGGATATTCTGAGAGGCTCTAGAGAGGGACACAAAATAGGGTAGTACCGTCTGGTAAAAGGAAAGGGTATAAGCGATGGTAGCACTCACCCAACGCTGTTGTGTGCAGGCACAACACCTATAAAGACGTGGAAAGCCCCTGCTGCTGCCCTAAGGATGGAGGAAATGGTTCTTCCAGATGTATAATGACAAAAATATAAGCTGGCACATTTTGGCAGGCTGTGCTGCAGTAATGAAGAGCTTTGGATTCCAAAACAGTAGGAAGAAGGGGGATTACGTAAAAGAAAAACAAAACACAAAAATGTTGACATAGGGAGTGTGGAGTGTTCCCTCATCCACTTTATTAACCGATCAACCCTCTCTGTGGGGTTTCTCATGCTTATTGGAGCCATTTTTTCCTATTAAAGTTGAGAAAGGCGCTGGCGCAGAATCGCATTGGTATTAATAAGAATCGTTTTTGAATGCCAAGGCTCTTCATTCCCGCGGCGTAGCCCACCCAAGAGTGGCGGCTTCCATTTTTGCTATTGTTGGGTATTTTGGTACAGTTTCCCTTTTCACATTTCTTCCTTTTTCTAAGTTCCATACTATTAATACGCTAATGTGTCATACAAGAATGGAACTTATTATATTTGAATTCACCAAGTTGTAGCCTGTTCAATACTCTGCTACGATGATCTGAAGGTAATGTGCGTGTGCATAAGAGCTGTGGTTATAAAGAGGAGCCAGAGGGGCTACATATTGTGTCTCCAGGCTCCAGACAGTCCTATTAATGCTGATACTGTCCAGTTTGAATATTTTTTATTATTTTATTTACAGTTACTTATGCAAGTTCAATATATTTTGCAGAGATGTAAAAAGATTGCAATTACTCATGGTATCATATACTATATGGAAGAGACTCCACCTGAGATAAAGCATATAATACATATAATAGTGGCACCAGGAACTGAAACAAACTGGAGAATGTCGTCATAGTACTGACAACTTGTATCTGTCCCATGCACCAGGGCAGGTAATCACATTCTAACAACAAAGGTTGCCATAGAGAAGAAATGGAGTTTGGCTGCTCGGCCAAAGGCCAAGTTTCCTTAGAGTACTTTGTTTCAAAAGCAGAAAGAAAACAGATGCACCTACTCACTTTCGAGAAAAGAACTGGTCTGCGCTTGTTTTCTACAAAGCTAATAATCAGAATTGTCTAATAGATCGTTGAACAAAGTCATCTGACCGCAGTAAATAGTAAAATAACAGGACTTATGATGCACAAATCACTACCAATTCAGTATTAACCCCAGCAGGGGCCTCTCTTCACTTTCAATTTTTCCAAGATCTATAAACATTATAATTTTGCAGTCAATTTGTATCAGGCCTTGTTTTTGGGGGCTTGCTGCAGTCGGGAAAGACGCGAGGAAATGTCTGTCGCCGTGGGTGATCCCCAGGTGTCTGTGGACGCATAGTGGACATAGGATGATGATGCATAAGTACGCAGCAACTCCAGATCGTGGGCACATACCCTTAGGCTACTTTCACACTAGCGTCGGGCTCGGTCCGTTGCAGTGCGTCGGGCCGAGGTCACCGACGCTAGCGTTGTCTCCGCCGCACAACGGGGGCAGCGGATGCATTTTTCCAGCGCATCCGCTGCCCCATTGTGAGGTGCGGGGAAGTGCGGGGAGGTGGGGGCGGAGTTCCGGCCGCGCATGCGCGGTCAGAAAAAGCGGACCGTCGGGAGCAAAAAACGTTACATGTAACGTTTTTTGCTCCCGACGGTCCGCCACAACACGGCGCAACCGTCACACGACGGTTGCGACGTGTGGCAATCCGTCACAATGCGTCGCTAATGTTAGTCAATGGAGAAAAAAACGCATCCTGCAAGCACTTTTGCAGGATGCGTTTTTTTCGGCAAAACGACGCATTGTGACGGATTGCAGTTAACGCTAGTGTGAAAGTAGCCTTACTGTTTCACCTGTTTAGCAGAAACCATACTAGTTTCAGCTGCACATACAGGTGCTTCTCACAAAATTAGAATATCATCAAAAAGTTAATTTATTTCAGTTTTTCAATACAAATAGTGAAACTCATTACATAAACTCATTACAAACAGAGTGATCAATTGCAAGTGTTTATTTCTGTTAATGTTGATGATTATGGCTTACAGCCAATGAAAACCCAAAAGTCATTATCTCAGTAAATTAGAATAATTAACAAAAAACACCTGCAAAGGCTTCCTAAGTGTTTAAAAAGGTCCCTTATTCTGGTTCAGTAGGCTCCACAATCATTGGGAAGACTGCTGACTTGACAGATGTCTGGAAGACAGTCATTGACACACTCCGCAAGGAGGGGAAGCCACAAAAGGTCATTGCTAAACAAGCTGGCTGTTCACAAAGTGCTGTATCCAAGAATATTAATGGAAAGTTGAGTGGAAGGAAAAAGTGTGGTAGAAAAAGGTGCACAAGCAGCCAGGATAATTGTAGCCTTGAAAGAATTGTTAAGAAAAATTTGGGGGAGATTCACAAGGAGTGGACTGCTGCTGGAGTCTTTGCTTCAAGAGCCACCACACACAGATGTATCCAGGATATGGGCTACAAGTGTTGCATTCCTTGTGTCACGCCATTCATGACCAATAGACAATTCCAGAAGCGTCTTACCTGGGCCAAGGAGAAAAAGAACTGGACTGCTGCTCAGTGGTCCAAGGTGTTTTCAAATGAAAGTAAATTTTGCATTTCATTTGGAAATCAAGGTCCCAGAGTCTGCAGGAAGAGTGGAGAGGCACACAATCCAAGCTGCTTGAGGTCTAGTGTGAAGTTTCCACAATCAGTGAATATTTGGGGAGCCATGTCATCTGCTGGTGTAGGTCCACTGTGTTTTATCAAGACCAAAGTCAGCGCAGCCGTCTACCAGGAAATTTTAGAGTACTTCATGCTTCCCTCTGTTGTCAAGCTTTTTGGAGATGGAAATTTAATTCTCCAGCAGGACTTGGCACCTGTCCACACTGCCAAAAGTACCAACACCTGGTTTAAAAACAACAGTATCACTGTGCTTGATTAGCAAGCAAACTCGCCTGACCTTAACCCCATAGATCAGTGTTCCCCAACTCCAGTCCTCAAAAGCCACCAACAGGTCATGTTTTCAGGATTTCCTTAATATTGCAGAGGTGATGGAATCATTGCCTGTCCAGGTGATGCAATTATCACCTCTTCAATACTAAGGAAATCCTAAAAACATGACCTGTTAGTGGCTCTTGAGGACTGGAGTTGGTGAACACTGCCATAGATAATCTATAGTGTATTGTCAAGAGGAAGATGAGAAACACCAGACCCAACAATGCAGACAAGCCGAAGGCTGCTATCAAAGCAACCTGGGCTTCCATAACACCTCAGCAGTACCACAGGCTGATCCGCCTCCATGCCACGCTGCATTGATGCAGTAATTGATGCAAAAGGAGTCCCGACCAAGTATTGAGTGCATTTACTGAACATACATTTCAGTAGGCCAATATTTCGAATATTAAAATAATTTTTCAAGCCGGTGTTGTAAAGTATTCTAATTTACTGATGTGGGGAATCTAGGATAGAATAGGTGGACCTTCTAGAGTCTAGACCGTGACGACGATCCCCTCACGGACGAGTTGACCAGGTGGACCACCCCCTATACAGGGAGCGTAAGGGGCAGGAACGTGAGGGACTATCGCCACGGACGCTGGAGGACCAAAGAGACCGAGAGAGAACGGAAGGAAGCCTGAACAGACGGGACCGGCAAGGACACAGGAAAAACGGGGTGCCACAGGGAACCAGAAACGGAAAACTACCAAAGAGACACAGGGAAACGATAGGGACACTGGGACAGCAGGGAGACTATGACTAGCAGGAACACGGTACCAGTAGAGACATACGGAGACGGCTGAAAACAGGATGAACAGCAGAGGAACAGGGAGAGGCAGGAATAGATGGCTGAATTGAACGCTGGAAGGAAACGGCTGGCAACAGGAGGAACAGAAGAGGAACAGGGAACGGCAGGAATGGACGGCTGAACTGAACGCTGGAACTGCGGAGAAAAACAACAGGAACAGGATCAGGAGAACAAGAAGGTAAGCAAGGTACACAGGAGACCTAGAGCACTTGAAGAAATACAAATGATCATCAGGCACAGGTAGAGGGAAGAGACAGGAAGATATAGGAGAGCTCCGACTTACTTCCGGGTGAAGAGAGACCTCCAAGAACATAGAGAGGACAGTGCAGGAAGCGCTTGAAGGACCTAGAAGTGCGCACACGCAGAACGAGACCCAGGGTGCGCGCGCGTCCGCAGATCAGCTGGAGCCAGGAGCGAGCGCTGAGAGGAAGCCACCGCAGCAGAGCCGCGCCGGGACGCCGGGGACACGTAAGTATAGCAGGGGACAGCGGGGAGCAGCGGCGGCGTGACAACTGAGATAATTACTTTTGGGTTTTCATTGGCTGTAAACCATAATCATCAACATTAACAGAAATTAACACTTGAAATAGATCACTCTGTTTGTAATGACTCTATATAATATATGAGTTTCACTTTTTGTATTGAAGAACTGAAATAAATTCACTTTTTGATGATAATCTAATTGTATGAGAAGCACCTGTAGCTTGTGCACCAGATCACAACACAGATGAACACACAGATTACCGTACATCATGTGCACAATCCTCAGTGGATTGAAAAATAACAAACAGCTTCAAGCATCGGATAGACATTATTACATATTTTTCTCCATAAATAGGATACTGATCTCAGACACCATCTATAGTTATCAATCTTGTAGCTTTCTGTATTACATTTAGGCAGTTTCACATTCATACAGTGAATTCCACTGGACGTACAACGAACTGCAAAAAATATCTAGACTTATGTGGCACTGTATACATAGACTAAAATAGGACAAAAGTAGTAGAAAAATACATGTTGTTTTTAACTTCATTTTATCCGCCTAAAGTCTTATTGTGTTTTTGGATGTACAAAAAAAAAATTATGTAGTTGACCATGTTTTTTAGTCCTTGTATGTAAGATACAGTACCATGCAAAAGTGTGGAAAATATGCTGCAGACGATTATAGTAGTTTTTCAATTAACAAAATCCAAAGTGAATGAACAAAAGTGAAATCTAAATCAAAATGGTGGACCATACTTTGTCTTCAAAACCGCATCAATGCATCAATTCTTTTAGTTACACTTGTACACAGTTTTTTAAACAACTCAGAAGGCAGATTGTTCCAAACATCTTGGACAACCAACCACACATCTGCTGTGGATATAGTCTTGCGCAAATCCTTCTGTCTTGCCATCCAATCCCAGACTTATGATGCTGCAATCAGGTGTATGTGGGGTCCATATAATTATTTCCAGGTCTCATTGTCTTTCTTTACACTGAGGACATTGGTTGTATGTATGGGGTCATTGTCCTGCTTCAGGATAAATTGGGAGCCAATTAGATGCCACTGCATGATGGATAAGTATCTGCCTGTAATTCTGGCTAAGGAAACCATTAATCCTAACCAAATCCTCAACTTAATTTGCTGAAATGCTGCCAAAAAATGCAAGGAACCACCACCATGCTTCAATGTTCCTGTAGACACTCATTACTGTATTGGAAAAAAGACAAACAGCACTCTGAAATGAAGGGGGGGGGGGGGGAGAAGATATGTCCTCCTGCAGGGTTTTGCGGTAAGTATACAATACTCCCACTGAGTTTAAACCCCCACTGAGAGATGGATGCAGTTGCATCAATATTTGTGAGGGTATCGTGCATCCAGCTTTTAAAGTGACAGCAAGTTTGCCAGTGCCCCATTTCAGAGTGCTGTTTGGAATATACCTTTGTCTTTTTTCCACTTTATCTGACAGCAGGTGGTTACTGTCACCCAAACTTAGCATCTAGAAACCCAGGAGTTTGTCAAAGCGCCATATATTTTTATCTTTACTTTATTGTTCTCCAACCTTTGGGTGAAAAAATGCCCTTTGTTACAGCCAAATAGTTTACATTTTGTCCCATCATTCCAGAGAGGCTGCTGCCATTGAGCAAAGCGCGGGAGCCCCGCTCAACATCCAGATACCAAAGGTCCATACCCTCTGTAAGGGAGCCTCAATTAGCGTACCTACACACCAGTATATTACTTAAAGAACTTGTGTTGCACCACTGGGACTTATCCCTTCTCACACACTATCCTTTACTGGAACAAGCGAAAAAGTGATAAAGGCTCAGGTTGAGCCGAAACGTTGTTAATCGCATATGCTGTAATATTCTGTTACGCTCCCAGTCTAATTCAGGTTAATAAACTGACACAATTTTGGCATTTCATCTAGAGAGAGTGCGGTGAATTTGATTACTTATTATATCAGGGCCTCTGGTCCATTACACCGGCACCTCGCCTTATTGGGCTGAGTGCACGCCAAATAACCCTCTTCCTAGTTCACACTGCTGGACATCATCCAAATTTGAAGTGAAGTAGGCATGATGTGTCTTTCATCTTTTGCAAGTTTGCTTTGCCAACCACAGTGTCTAGGGTCCTCAACAATGCCCATTTCTTGGTGCTTCTTCAAAAGATCTTGAATAGCACATCTTGAAACCCCAGTCTGCTCTGAAATATTTACCTGGGAGAGGAAAGATATATATCTTGGTACTGTGTTAGCCAGTCGATAGAAAAACATTTAGAATTGAGAGTCCTCAGTGGTTGATACCTTTTAATGGCTAACTGAAAAGATGGTAATAAATTGCAAGCTTTCGAGACTACTCCGGTCCCTTCATCAGGCATAGACTAAAAGAAATTCTGAAGAATCACATATATATAGATAGATAGATAGATAGATAGATAGATAGATAGATAGATAGATAGATAGATAGATAGATAGCACACAACACAGCTCAGAAATAATGCCATAGATAAGACAGGTTACGTGAAGCAGAATCACCATTATGTGAGTGATGAACAGTTATGTCCATAAATATTGGAACAGTTCATAGATAAGGAGTGTGAATGTTTTATTGTCCTCTGATTGGGGTCTGGTTCTATGTTATGATGCCCCCACACAGTCTGAGGAGCAAATTCCTTAACTGATGTAAAAAGACACAAATCCATGCAACACATTCATTCCTGCACTGAGTGTGTCAAAGGTCATCATCTGCTTATATTCCCAGACTCTTCTGTCTGTCTGAGATTTGAAGTTACATTTTAATACAAGTAATTTCATGTCCGTAATGCTATGAACAAGGATGAACTCTCATCGATATACAATAAGAGAAAAAAGAATGGATCTACCTGTGGCCAAACATTTTTGTCTCCCTGATCATAGCATTATGGACATGAAATTACTTTTCAGGGCTAGCGGAACGCACCAAATTAAAGAGAGATGATATAAGGTGCGTTCGCAGCCCGGGGTCCACCGTGCAGAGATGGAACCTGCTGCCGAGTAATGACGGACTATATGGCAGTACAATGTGGATACAAACACGGGTTAACTTCACCCTGTATGAAGGAAGCAAACCCTGTTGCGTCACAGGGCCGCGGTACCGCACCAAGAGCGCAAGCGAGGAGTCTCAGGACTCTTTCCCAAGACACAGGATTAGAGTACGTTCAGACCACTTGCGCTCAACACCGCAACTGGGGTGTCAAAGTAACAGAAAATAAAACTTAAAGCACAAGAGTGCGTGCTGTGCCGCTTTGGCGGACGCCACTAACCACCCTGACTTGGGATAGGAAAGCGCTCTATAAGCGCACGGTGCCATACTGGCGGTTACAGCAATAGACACTGTATCGTGTGTCTTTATGTTGACAGCTTAGACAGCAAGCATCCACCTTTTGCGAACAGTCATACACAAGGGAGGGGATTTTAAAGAACGACTTGCACTCATTAACACACACACGATTCCAAATGTACACTAGCACATGGCCGTGCGGCCATGCGAACCTTTTATAGCTGCAGCAAGAACAGGACCTTCCCAGAAGGACCAATGGGAGTCAGCCACAGAGGAAGAACACCTTCAGTACTTCATAAAGGACCAATTGGATTTGCTGCAGTATCTAAGCATGTGACCCTTGATCTCCAACGAGAGATCTTGCCCTGGGCATGCTCAGAAAGGGAAGAGCAGGACTTGGTCCCAAACACTTCTGCTCGCCGCTGCCCAGTACTGGCTACAATGGCAGAAGCTGGAAAGGCAGCAGTAACCAGTCGTCCAGTATCAGCCTGAGCGAAACGCTAGGACCGACGTCTCCGCTGAGCAGACTCCACTGCGGCTGGAGAAGAATGGGAGACCGCAGCGGAGATGGTTCGAGATTCCCCATGTGCAGAGGCGGGATCTCGACACCTAACATTACTTGTATTAAAAGGTAACTTCAAATGACAGACAGAAGAGTCTGGGAATATAAGCTGATGATGACCTTTGACACACTCAGTGCAGGAATGAATGTGTTGCATGGATTTGTGTCTTTTTACATCAATTAAGGAATTTGTTCCTCAGACTGTGTGGGGGTATCATAACATAGAACCAGACCCCAATCAGAAGACAATAAAACATCCACACTCCTTATCTATGAACTGTTCCAATATTTATGGACATAGCTGTTTATCACTCACATAATGGTAATTCTGCTTCACGTCACCTGTCTTATCTATGGCATTATTTCTTTGCTGGGTTGTGCATATATATGTGATTCTTCAGAATTTCTATCAGTCTATGCCTGATGAAGGGGCCGGCGTAGTCTCGAAAGCTGGCAATTGGTTACCATCTTTTCAGTTAGCCATTAAAAAGGTATCAACCACTGAGGACTCAATTCTAAATGTTTTTCTTACCTGGGAGAGACATTGCTGATGGAGTAAAACCACATTGTATCTTATTGCTGTGCTCAATCTTACCGAGGTGTATGACCTGTGACATGAAACAGTCTTTCACAGCCTCACTGTTGGAGCAGAGTTTGGCTGTTGCCACCTTTTTAAGCCTCCTACACAGCTGTTTCTGTTTTAATTAATGACTGTTTTAATCTACATATCAAAGTGATGAACATTATCACAAGTGTGGTACAATTGGTTACGCATACACTTCATTATAATCCTCCAAAATTCTAGACTTTGTGCAAGTGTACCTAGAAAAATTGGTGCTATTTTTGAGGCAAAGCGTCGTTACACCAAATATTGATTTACATTTCTCTTTTGTTCATTCACCTTGCATATTGTTAATTATTCAAAATAAGCTATTAACACTTTTTAAACTATTCTTACTTTGCAGCATTTTTTTTTCACACCTGCCTAAAACTGTTGCACAGTAGTACACATATAATTTATTTTTTTCTCCATTATTCTTCAGAGGAGACATCTTGAAATGTAGTTCAGTACATTTAAATACATCTAAAATGTATATAGTAGATGGTCATATTACCTAAACTTTCAATGTATGAACTGAAATTCAAATAGACGTATGACAGAAGCTTGCATGCATTTTTTACTTATATTGATGATGCATAGGTACGGTAAGTCTCCAGAAGCACAAATGAGAACCTAGCCTTGTCTGAAAAAAATAATAAAATAAACATTATTTTAGACGCATATTAAAATGCGTACGCTATGTTTGCATGTCTCTGTTCATTTTTGCAGTTGAACATAAGAACTCAAGCTTACTAACTTATAAGTGCCAGTTTACTTTAATTATGATAAATACATCCATCAGCGACTCATTACATTTTACGCAGCAGTCAGAATGATAGCCACTACTCATATATAATTTGTACTGTACATTGCCTAGGTTCTTTTTCTCACCTGATCAGGATCACCTATAAGCACAATGCTCATATACCCATACAAAAAATGAAGTCTACCTGACTGTACGTATTGATCCACAAAGGCACGGGAGCTGAAATCCTGTCAGTTCAAATCACATGCATTCCTATCTCCTGCCTTCATCCGTGAGGCACAGAAACTAAATGATCCACTTTTCTGGTCATAGATACACTGAATTTAGACTCTAAATAAAAGTGGAAAGATGAAGAATAAAACTGAGAGTAACACCAAGCAGTAGAATTAGAGATAAAGCTTGGGCATGTTGTACCCATGTTCCATACATGGCCTAAGAAATAAATTTCTCCTTACAGGGACGTTCTCCTTACAGAACATTTTTTTCTAACTTAACTATGTCATTTTAGCTAAAAATAATTTTTGCAATTGTATTTCGTTCAAAATTTTGCACCGTCTTCCTTCTATAGCCTCTGTGTTTAATTATTACTAGCTGAGAAATCAGTGAACTGAGGATCCATGAGTGAGCTCATTCTGACGGTCAAATGAGAGACGTCCTAACTCTTATATTTGTCTTTTTATGCTACTATCAGCTGATTTATGAGTAAACACCACGTTATCAGTTTGCAAGGTAGATAATCCTTTTAAGGAGAGCGCCAACATTTTTTATTTTGCTTAATTTTCCATATCACTACCTAGATTTTAAAATAAAATACGTTTTCAAACTGGCCTCTAAACTATAAACTCATATTTCCTGATCTTTACGTAAGTCTTTTCAGTAGTCACATTAGTATAAAGGCATGTGCGCACATTTAGTGTTTGCTTGCAGAAATTTTGCAAGGTTTCTGCGTCTCTTGGCAGCAAAAACGCACGTTTTTTGGTGTGTTTTTGCCACGGTTTTGTGTGCGTTTTTGTACAGCAATTAAGGCTTTTTTGAGTCAAAAAAAGTTTTGTGACGCAATTTCTTGGTTCAACACCATCTTTTTCATTCTGATGCAGTGTGGCATCAGGTTAATTGGATTAAGGCTTGGTGTCAGCAGCTGTCATTGATAACAAGCCCTAGGTTTAGTAATGAAAACGTGTCAACCTGACACCCTCATTACACAAATACATACAAACCCACACACACAGATTGTCACCAGCCTATGTGTGAGCGTTAACAGAATAAACCTATATAGGCTGTAACCAAACAGCAATTCTTAATTTAGAAAAAAAAAAATTGCGTGGGCTCCCGCATAATTTTAATAACCAGCAGAAGGAAAGCTGACGGCTGATATTGTGGGAAGGAGCCAAGTCATAAAGGTTCCCAGGCTAATAATATGAGCTCACAGCTGTTTGCTTAGCCTTTACTGGCTAGTTTACAGGGGGACCCCAGGAAATTTTTTACATAGGGTCCCTCTATACAATCTAACTTGCAAAGGCTAGGCAGACAGCTGCGGCTGATATTAGTAGCCTAGGAAGGGGCCGTGGATATTGGCCTCCTCCCAGACTAAAAACATCAGCTTTCAGCCGCCCCAGAAAAGGCGCATCTATAAGATGCGACAATTCTGGCACTTATCCTTGCTCTTCCCACTTGCCCTGTAGCGGTGGCAAGTGGGGTAATGGTCAAGGGGAGGTTGATGTCACCTTTATTGTCAGGTGACATCAAGCCTATAGATTAGTAAAGGAATAAGACAACCCATTACTAACCCCATGGTGATATTATATAAAACACACACACACAGAATAAAGTCCTTTATTTGAAATAATAACAAGTGTCTGTAGAGAAGATAATCCATAAAGTCCCATGACAATCCTGATGACTTTGAGAGCAGTCACTTATGTGACTGCTCTCAAAGACATCCAGCTACAAACTGACACAGAAGATAATCACTCCCGCAGTGTAAAGCACTGAGCTGCCGTGAGAGAGTTCACCAGTTGATCAGCTCAGGTGATCTCCCTTACAGCACCACCGCTGAGTGTGAAAGTTCTCATACAGCGGTGGTGCCGTAACAGAGAGCACCGGAGCTGATCAGCTGATGAACTGCAGTGAACTCTCTCACGGCTGTTCAGTGATACACTGATGAAGAGATGACGATCCTATCAGTGTATCCTTGATTTGACTGTTCTACACGTGAGATTGCCGTGGGACACTCTGGATTACTATGGCGGACAAGTGAGTATATGGTGGTTTAATATTTTTGATTTTTTTTTTTTATAGGAGACATGGATATCAGGCCTTAGGGCTCATTTCCACTGGCGAGGAAAACGGACGAGTGCAATCCGATAAAAAATCGGATTGCACTCGGACCAATGTTATTCAATAGGTGTCTTTTCATTTGCGATTTTTTTCTCAGCCGAAATCGTACTGAGAAAAAAATCGCAGCATGCTGCGATTTGCTGCGAGTCTCGACTCGCCAATGCAAGTCAATGGGTGCGAGAAAAAAAACGGACGGAATACGGACCATCCGTATTCCGTCCGTTTTTTACGGATACATCACCATTCTGTGGCCTAGAACACTGTCCATGGTCCTGTAAATGACTGTAGAAAAATAGTTGCAGAGAAATAAAACGGATTGCATACGGATGTCATACGGATGTAAAATGGATGGTGCGATTAAAAATCGCATTGCACTGGCATTACACTCGCATGACAATCGCATACGCTACATCCCTTTTTTCGGTCCAGATTACGGACCGATTTGTCTCTCGCCAGTGGAAATGAGCCCTTAAGGTGAGTATATGTTGTTTTTTATTTTACATTTTGTATAAGAGACAACGACATCAGGGATTTGGTGTTAGGTGAGTAAAATGTGTTTTTTTTATTTGAATCTGTATTTAATTATTTTACATGTGTTTTTTTTTTTTTAAGTGTGAGCACAGGCTCCAGCTGACAAGAGACTACTTCTCCCATCAGCGGCTCCTGCTATCGCTGTTATCAGTGACAGCAGACGTAGCCTGATGGAAAGAGTTGCCTCATCAGCCCACGCCTGCTGACCTAAGGTAAGAATTTTACCGAGGGTCACAGCTGCGGGTCACAGTATCTCTGCGAGGTCACGCTGACATCTGACAGCATGACCCCGCAGAGCTCTGTCCGACGGTCTTACCGGCGGTAAGGTTACCACCGATCAGTACCACCGCGCCGGTGTTTCCCACGCTGTCATACAGATGACAGTGTGGGAAACACTGTGGAAGCAAGTAAAAACGCAAACAAAAACTCAGCAAATTCGCAAACATTTTTATATGTGCGTTTTTGCTGTGCATTTGATTGACTCAATTGAAGACAATGGATGAAAAACGCTGCAAAAACGCACAAAGAATTAACATGCTGCAGAAAATAATGCACTGCAAATACTCAAGGAAAATTACTGATCATGTGCACAGCACTTCAGGATTCTCACTGAATTAGATGGCATAACGATTCCATAGCATTTTTGGCCCATTTCCGCACAGAAAAAAACACTGCGAAAATGCACCAAAAACACACTGTGTGCAAATAGCTTTACACACAGGTTTACTATGAGAGGTAAAACTCCCATACGCACTAGCTAACACAGCATCCACTATTCATTATAGGTGATGATTTCACCTCCTCTCCCTCCCTTCATAATGACCCTTGCCAGGTTAGAGTTACTCAGATTGGAAGCTCAGAAAACTTTTATACATAAGATAGGGTCTGAGTGAGTCTTTTCTTTTGTGCCCAGCACAATGTAGGAGTCTTACGCTGTGTGCACACGGTGCGTTTTTACTGTGGTTTTTCCATGTGGAATTGGGCCAAAAATGCTAAGGAATACTTATGTAAGCTAATTCAATGACAATCCTGAAGTGTTGTGCATATGACCATGATAAATTTCCTTTGAGTATTTGCAGTTCGTTTTTTTCTGCAAGATGGTGCGCCACCACATTATGGGTGTTAGGTCAGAGCATTCCTACATGAACAGTTTCCTGAAAAGTGGATTTGTCGTCATGGGCCAGTTGAATGGCCACCAAGGTCTCCCGATCTGACCCCCTTAGACTTTTATCTTTGTGGTCATTTCAAGGCAATTGTCTATGCTGTGAAGATACGAGATGTGCAGCATCTGAAACGGATACTGGAAGCCTGTGCTAGCATTTCTTCTGTGGTGTTGCTATCAGTATGTCAAGAGTGGGAGAAGAGGGTTGCATTGACAATCCAACACAATGGGCAGCAGTTTGAACACATTTTATAAGTGGTCATAAACATGTAAATAACTATGAAAGAATAAAGTTAAAACCAAGCACACCATTGTTTTTCTTGTGAAATTGTCAATAAGTTTGATGTGTCATATGACTCTCTTCCCATTGGAAAAAACAAAGTTGGATCCAAAGTTGGATCCGACTTCAAAATGGCCGCCATCGTCACCACCCATCTTGAATTGTTTTCCCCCTTCCATATACTAATGTGCTACAAACAGAAAGTTGATATCACCAACCATTCCCATTTTATTTAGGTGTATCCATATAAATGGCCCACCCTGTACATTCGTGGACTCAAGATAATGGAGAAACTAAGTTCTCCATCTTCTCTGCAGCTATGATGCAACTTTCTCGTGCGAGAGAATTGCATCCCAATAAGGCACTCAGATCAAACTCTGACAGAGTTTGAGCCGAGTGTCATTAGCATAATCAACCTGAGTCTCTCGCATGAGAAAATCAACGGCCGTGTGACACCGACCTTAAATTAAGCCTAGCTGCCAGTGTGAAAACTACAAGATTATTTATTTTATAGATCTGAATATGAAAGATTATAAAATTAAACAAGAAATGTTTACAAAAAAATTACATAAACATTTTATTTAAACAATAGTTCATGTTCTGATGACAAATTCATTTTAAATAACACTATAAAAAAGGAATAATGGAGTTTCTTAATAAAAAAATATATATATTTTAGCGCTTCACAAAAAGAGTGCTTTGGTACTGGAGAAATATAGATCCAGGTGGACCAAAGATCCTGAGTTCTTATGTCTGTTTTGAAGCTAGGCATTCCACTCGTTTTTTCCCCGGTAAAAGTTGCTGGAGAAAAAAGGTGCACCAAAGATCCTGGGTTCTTCGCCTCTGGTTTCTGGCTATGCATGCCACTCTTTTGGGTTTTTTTTCCCAGTAAAACTCTCTGGTGAAAAAAGGTGAACCAAATATCCTGGGTTCTCATTTCTGGGTTTGAGGCTATGCAAGTAAAACTTGCTGGAGTAAAATGGTGAACCAAAGATCCTGGGTTCCTCAGTCTGGTTTGAGGCATTCTGTTCTGATCTTTTTATTATTATTATTTTTGTATAAAGACAAACATTGGGAAGAAAATCTGATTGACCCAATCATAGATGATGTAATAGATCTAGCACTGCAGTTATTTTCTTTGATGACTGAAGAGAGCCTATCCATAGTTGTGAAGCAACACCTCCATTACTTGTCACAAACCACCATATTCTATCTATAGAGAGCACCTCTAATTTACCATCAATGCTCTACAAGACCCCTTCAGATGTGAGAACATTTTCATTGTTAACATACGGTAGATATGATCAGCTATTGTAAAAGAAGGTCATTAAGCTACAAATGACTATTAGAACTAGCTGACACACTAAATGATGCCTGTACGCCACATATTTTGGGGTTCAAGTGACCGTAAATTAACCAAATGTCAATTTTCCACTAGTAAGTCCTTTAATACTGACCCAAAATCGCTCTTTGCACAGAAATAAACAAATGATAGAAAATTGTGATGAAAAAAGATAAAAGGCAAAACCAAATACAAACTACATTGTTACTTCTACTCATTCTTCGGATTCGATCTGCAACTATGCATGAGAGCTGGAAAAGAAGGAACACATCTCCAAAACTGTCCCGCGATTCACTAAACCCAAATGCTTTCTCACACATTTGGAATGTTTCTGCTTTCTATTAAGCAATGTTCCAGTACTGAGCCTTTAACGGCACACACATACTGTATTCACATATACCGACTTAGGACTAAGTGCACACAGCGTCTATTCATTTAGCCTACAGTATACAGTACATCAGGAGCTTTTCCTGACATTTAGGCTTTGCGCACACGTTGCAGATTTTGATGCGTTTCCGCCCGGAAACTCAATATTTGAAAAAAATTGATTCCTTCTTTATTGTACATCCAGACCAAATAAATTAAATTAAACGTTTTTGGTCCATCATAGGACCTTCATCAGAATATCCTTATTGGAGAAAACTGGATGTCATATGAAATTATGGGAATAAAGGCGACTGTATTGCTGTCTGGTGACGGTAATGCCAACTGGACCTGATGGGGCTATTCACATAAGGCTAGGTTCCCATTGCGTTTTAGTGTGAGCGCTAACGGGCAGCGTTGCACAGCGAAATTAACGCCGTGCAACGTGTCCATTAGTGCTCCCATTGCCGGCAATGTTTAAGCGCATTGCTAGCGCGTGTCATTTTCGGCACACGCTAGCGATGTGCCGTTCTTTTGTAGCACGCCTCGGACGCTGCTTGCAGTGTCCGCGGCGCGCCCGAGGTCCATTCCTCGCTCTCGCAAATCGGGGATCTGCGTTAACGCGACCCCTTAAAAGACATTGCGTTAGCGCAATCCGCTAGCGCTTAGCGCTAAACGGATTGCCCTAACGCAATCTGAACCTAGCCTTACAGGAGAGGAACAGCGCTACTTGAATATGCAAAGGACTTGCGACAGGAATGGCCCTAAGTGCCTTGGTAAGTCATATGGCAAGCCCGCCCTTCAGTAGGGGGAAAGCTAATGTGACCCTGTGGGGCTGTAACCTGGTAAGAGATGAACAGCACTGCAGCACTTGGCAGGAAACTTGCAAGGGGGATGATGCTTATTGGCAATACCACCAGTGAGTGAGAGGGCTCTGGAAAAAGGTGGGTGGAGACTGTGTATGCGGAGATGTACGTGTTTGTGTGTCTATGTTTGTGTGCGTGGGTCTGCGGGTGTGTGCGGGGCTGTGTGTGTGTCTGTGTGTAGGCAGGCATAGTCCGATGGCACTATTACTCCTTTACGGATATGCCTGCTAAAGTGACAGCTAGCCGGATGATGGACAGTAGTAATCCCATCATCCGGCTACTGTGTAAAAAAAAACAAAAAAAAACACATACACACATATACACATACAGTACTTACAACATACAGTATATACTCACCATACAGCTAATCCCCCATGCCCTCGATCACCTGTAAAAAAAAATAAACCAACAGTATACTCCCTGTCCCAATGTAATCCATTTAATAACAAGTGTCCCACGATGATCTCCCATGGACAGCTGTCACATCAGCAGATGTGACCGCTCTCCAGGGGCTCTGGTGATATAATAACAGAAGATAATCCTCCGCACTGTAACCCTCCACCGCCGTGAGCTCAGTAGAGTTCATACTGTCACTTGTGGCACCACTGCGTGGTAAAATTCTCACGCAGCAGTGCCGTAAAGTGAGAGCCTAAACTCATTGAACCCTCAGTGATAACACTGCAGGAGCCATTGTCCGTGTGTCACTGGAGGCTTATAGATCTCCTGATGTGACTGCTCTATAGGGAAGATCGTCGTGGTACACTCGTTATTAAATGGACTGCTTCGGACCAGGGAGTACATGTGTTGGTTTATTATTTTTTCTTTTTTACAGGAGATTAAGGGCATTGCAGGAATTAGGCATAAAATATAGATGGGAAAAAATGTGTTTAGTGTTTTATTTCATTAAAATACTTTTTTTCTGGTTGTGTCTTTATTTAACCCTTTAACATCTATAGGATTAGTAATGGATAAGTGTTTTACTGACACCTTTCCATTACTGACACTAACCCCCTATTACCCCATATGCCACCGCCACAGGGCAGTGGAAAGAGAGAGGTTAAGTGCTGAAACTGGCGCATCATACAGATGAACCATTTCTGGGGTGGCTGTTTGCTAGTGTTTGTAGCCGGGGGGCAATATCCATGGTCCCTTCCTAGGCTATGAATATCAGCCCACAGCTGGCTGCATAGCCTTTTCTAGCTATAAATTATAGGGAGACCCCATTTCGTTTTTTTTGGGGGGTCCCCTATTTTAATAGCCAGCAAAGGCTAAATATATAGCTGCGGGCTGATATTCATAGCCTGGGAAGGTCCATGGGTATTAACCTCTTCCTAGGCTATAAACATCGGCCCCCAGTTGCTGGCTTTCTCTCTCTGGTGCAGAAAATTGTGCGGGAGCCCACACCATTTTTTTTTTCAATTTTTTTTAAAATTAAACAGATATTACGTTTAAAGGGCCACTGTCACCCCCTCCAGCCGTTATAAACTAAAAGAGCCACCTTGTGCGGGGCTGGGGTTCCTGGGCATGCGCACTGCGCTGTTCAGACGCTCCCCCGGTCCCCCGCCTTCCAGCGTTGCCGTAATATACAGGTTTCCTTGCCAGCGTTTGGAATGAAGCAGCCGCAAATAACAACGCTGGAAGGCGGGGGAGCGTCTGAGCTGGGGGAGCGTCTGAACAGCGCAGTGCGCATGCCCAGGAATACCAGCCCCGCACTGTGCATAATGAATAACACAGTGCGGGGCGGGGATTCAGCAACAGGGTGGCCGCACTGCCCGCACAGGCGCAGTCAGGCACCCTGCATCTGACCTATGACGGACACTGAAGACTGCGCCTGCCCCAGGCAGGCACGCACAGCGCAGGCGCCGGATTTAAGAAGAAACATCGCGAAGGGGGCGGCGACCACATCCCCAGAAGAGAAGAGTGACGGCCGTTGGGAGATTCACAGAGGAGGCTTCGGACCGCCTCCAGGTCTAAGGACAGGTATTTAGGGCAAATTTTAAAACGCTTTATTGAGGGAATAACTGAATGAAAAACTAAAAGAGCCACCTTGTTAGACTGCACCATTACTGCTGCACAAGGTGGCTCTTTTAGTTTAAAACGGCTGGAGGGGGTGACAGTGGCCCTTTAAGGCCGGGGTCACACTTGTGAGAAACTCACATGAGGGTCTCGCATCAATACCTGGCACTGCCGCCTGCACTCAGGACTGGAGCCTGCGGCTGCATGTATTTCTATGTACTGTAGCTGAACAAAGTGCCGGCAGCAGTGCCAGGTACTGAGGTGCGAGACTCGTGCGAGTTTCTCGCAAGTTTGACCCCGGCCCAACACAGATTTTGTGTGTGTGGGTGTTTATTTAACTCTTAATGCACCATTTGATTATATTTATTACTAAACATCGGGCTTGGTATTATCTATCCATCTATCTATCTATCTATCTATAGATATACCTATCTATCTATAGGTCAATATATCCATAGATAGCACAAAAACGAAAAAAAAGATACAGTATCTATAGATAGATAAATACAGATAGATAATTCTGCATCCTCTGGCTGTGACATTCAGGTCAGAGGGCGCGATAACGTATTTGGTGCGTGCCCTCTGCCTGAACGTCACCGCTAGAGGACCCAGAAGGCACAGCGGCGCGTGGCGGTGGAACGGGGACATGTGAATATTGCATGTGCCGGGGGCCTGAGTGACGAGAGGTGAGTATGTCATATTTTTTTTTAATCTCAGCAGCTGCATATGGGCCATAATATTCGATGGAGCATCTTATGGGGCCATAATCAACCTTTATGCAGTACTGTATAGGGCAAATGTATCTATTGAGCATCTTATGGGGCCATAATCAACATTTGTGCAGCATTATATGGGGCAAATGTTTCTATGGAGCATCTTAAGGTGCCATAATCAACCTTTATACATAGTAACATAGTTATTAAGGTTGAAGGAAGACTTTAAGTCCATCTAGTTCAACCCATAGCCTAACCTAACATGCCCTAACGTGCTGATCCAGAGGAAGGCAAAAAAAAACATGTGGCAAAGAGTAAGCTCCACATTGGGGAAAAAATTTCCTTCCCGACTCCACATACGGCAATCAGACTAGTAACCTGGATCAACACCCTATCAAGGCATCTAGTATAAATAACCTGTAACATTATATTTTTCAAGAAAGGCATCCAGTCCCCTCTTAAATTTAAGTAATGAATCACTCATTACAACATCATACGGCAGAGAGTTCCATAGTCTCACTGCTCTTAGAGTAAAGAATCCGCGTCTGTTATTATGCTTAAACCTTCTTTCCTCCAGACGTAGAGGATGCCCCCTTGTCCCTGTCTCAGGTCTATGATTAAAAAGATCATTAGGAAGGTCTTTGTACTGTCCCCTCATATATTTATACATTGTTATAAGATCATCCCTTAGTCTTAGTTTTTCCAAACTAAATAGCCCCAAGTGTAATAACCTATCTTGGTATTGCAGACCCCCCAGTCCTCTAATAACCTTGGTCGCTCTTCTCTGCACCCGCTCTAGTTCAGCTATGTCTTTCTTATACACCGGAGACCAGAACTGTGCACAGTATTCTAAGTGTGGTCGAACTAGTGACTTGTATAGAGGTAAAATTATGTTCTCCTCATGAGCATCTATGCCTCTTTTAATGCATCCCATTATTTTATTTGCCTTTGTAGCAGCTGCCTGACACTGGCCACTAAATGTGAGTTTGTCATCCACCCATACTCCCAGGTCTTTTTCATTGACGGTTTTGCCCAGAGTTTTAGAATAAAGCACATAGTTATACATTTTATTACTTCTACCCAAGTGCATGACCTTACATTTATTCCCATTAAAGCTCAATTGCCATTTATCAGCCCAAGCTTCTAGTTTACATAAATCATCCTGTAATATAAAATTGGCCTCCTCTGTATTGATTACCCTGCAGAGTTTAGTGTCATCTGCAAATATTGAAATTCTGCTCTGTATGCCCCCTACAAGGTCATTAATAAATGTTAAAAAGAAGAGGGCCCAATACTGACCCCTGTGGTACCCCACTGCTAACAGCGACCCAGTCCGAGTGTGCTACATTAATAACCACCCTTTGTTTCCTATCTCTGAGCCAGCTCTTAACCCACTTACATATATTTTCCCCTATTCCCACTATTCTCATTTTATGTATCAACCTTTTGTGTGGCACCGTATCAAAAGCTTTTGAAAAGTCCATATACACTACGTCCACTGGGTTCCCTTGGTCCAGTCCGGAACTTACCTCTTCATAGAAATTGATCAGATTAGTCTGACAGGAACGGTCCCTAGTAAACCCATGTTGATATAGGGTCATGAGGTTATTCCTCTTCAGATACTCCAGTATAGCATCCCTTAGAATGCCCTCCAGGATTTTACCCACAGTAGAGGTTAAGCCTACTGGCCTATAATTTCCGAGTTCAGTTTTTGTCCCATTTTTTAATATTGGCACCACATTTGCTATACCCCAGTCCTGTGGTACAGACCCTGTTATTATGGCGTCTATAAAGATTAAAAATAATGTTCTATCAATGACTGTACTTAATTCCTGCAGTACTCGGGGGTGTATCCCATCCGGGCCCGGAGATTTGTCAATTTTAGTGATTTTTAGACGCCGCCGTACTTCCTGCTGGGTTAAGCAGGTGACATTTAATGGGGAATTTTTGTTATCACTGATCATATTGTCTGCCATGGGATTTTCTTGGGTAAATACTGATGAAAAAAAGTCATTTAGCATATTGGCTTTTTCCTCATCCTCATCCACCATTTCACCCAGACTATTTTTAAGGGGGCCAACACTATCATTTTTTAGTTTCTTACTATTTACGTAGTTAAAGAATATTTGGGGATTATTTTTACTCTCTCTGGCAATGAGTCTCTCTGTCTCAATCTTTGCTGCCTTGATTTGCTTTTTACAGAATTTATTTCATTTTCTGTATTTATTTAATGCCTCATCACTACCTACTTCCTTTAATTCTCTAAATGCTTTATTTTTGTCACTTATTGCGCCCCTTATAGCTCTATTTAGCCATATTGGTTTCCTCCTATTTCTAGCATGTTTATTCCCATACGGTATATACTGTGCACAGGTCCTATCCAGGATGCTAATAAACGTCTCCCATTTTCTTTGTGTATTTTTATGTCTCAGGATATCGTCCCAGTTAATTGCACCAAGATCCCCTCTCATCCGTTGGAAATTTGCCCTCCTGAAGTTTAGTGTTCTTGTCACCCCTCTACTACACATCTTATTAAAGGTTACATGAAAACTTATTACTTTTTGATCACTATTCCCCAAGTGACCCCCAACACTTATATTTGCTATGCGGTCTGGCCTGTTGGATAATATTAGATCTAGCAGTGCCCCCCTTCTTGTTGGGTCCTGAACCAGTTGTGAAAGGTAATTGTCTCTCATAGTTGTCAAAAAACGATTACCTTTGCTGGAACTGCAGGTTTCTGTTCCTCAATCTATTTCAGGGTAGTTGAAGTCCCCCATAATAATGACTTCTCCTTGAGTCGCAGCTTCATCTATTTGCTTTACGAGGATATTCTCCTTTGCTTCCATTATTTTTGGAGACTTATAGCAAACCCCTATCAGTAATTTATTTTTTTATCCCCCTCCCATTATCTCCACCCACAGGGACTCTATATTTTCATTAGATTCACCTATATTATCACGCAGGATGGGTTTTAAAGATTATTTTACACACACACCTCCCCCTCGCTTATCCATTCGGTCATTTCTGAACAGTTTATAGCCCTGCAAGTTAACAGCCCAGTCATGGCTCTCATCCAGCCATGTTTCAGATATCCCCACCATGTCATAATTATGCTCCAACATTAATTCTAATTCCTCCACTTTGTTGGCGAGGCTTCTGGCATTAGTATACATGCACTTTATGTATCTCTCTGTACCTCTATTCTTTCTTAAATTATTAACTGTTCTAACCCCACCTCCCATGCCACTGCCACCCCCAACTTCCTTATTTGTGCCCAGGTCTCTATCTGCACTATCTTCCCCTCCTATAAAATGAATACTCTCCCCCCATTCCCTAGTTTAAACACTCCTCCAACCTTCTAGCCATGTTCTCCTCCTCTCCCCCAATACAGCTGCACCTTCCCCATTGAGGTGCAGCCCGTCCCTAGCGTAGAACCTGTAGCCAACTGAGAAGTCGGCCCAGTTCTGCAGGAACCCAAACCCCTCCTTCCTACACCAATTCTTGAGCCACTTATTAACCTCCCTAATCTCCCGTTGCCTCTCTGGCGTGGCACGTGGTACAGGCAGTATTTTGGAAAATACCACATTGGAGGTCCTTGCTTTCAGCTTGCAGCCTAATTCCCTGAAATCATCTTTAAGGACCTTCCACCTACCTCTAACTTTGTCATTTGTGCCAATGTGCACCATGACCGCTGGGTCCTCACCAGCCCTTCCCAGTAATCTGTCAACCCGATCAGCGATGTGTCGGACTCGAGCGCCAGGTAGGCAGCACGCCGTTCGACGATCCCTGTCTTTGTGACAGATTGCCCTATCTGTTCCCCTAATAATTGAGTCCCCCACTACCAGGACCTGTCTGGCCTGCCCTGCTCTCCTATTTCCCTCCTTTTACTGGAGCAGTCATTCCTCCGGCTTTCAGAGGACATGCCTGGCTGCAGCAGTGCTACCCCTATACTGGCACCCCCCTCATCTGCCAACTTAGCAAACTTATTGGGGTGTGCCAGATCAGGACTAGCCTCCCTGGCACTCTTCTCTCTACCCTGCTTTCTAACTGTCACCCAGCTTGCTGCTCCAATGTCCTGCAGCTCCATCCTACCATCCCCACCCCTCATCTATCACATTCAGCATCTGCTCAGTGAGCAGCAGACTCCTTTCCAAATTGTCAATGGATCTCAGTGTTGCCAGCTGCACATTTAGATCCAGAATCTGGGCTTCCAAATGCACAATGTGCTCACATCTCGCACAGCAGTATGCCCCCTCGACCGGCTGATCAAGGATTGCATACATGTGGCAAGATGTGCACTGGATGGCATTAACAATAGTGGAGCACATTTCCTAATGGGGATTGCACCAGACAGAAAAGTTAAATAAAAAATAAATGCAAAGTATCAATAAAATACAGATAGCAATTCAGTAATTCCTCCCTTGGAAACTCCTTGAATCCAAAGTCACTGAGGTCACACTCAGCTTGTTCACACTCGCTAAGCTGAAGATTTAAAGAGATTTTTTTTCTTTTTCCCCTCAGCAGCAATCCACCTTGCTTTTCAATGCACTTCCATGGGGCACATTTTCTATGGAGCATCTTATGGGGCCATAATCAACCTTTGTGCAGCATTATATGGGGCATATTTTTTGTATGAAGCATCTTATGGGGCCTATCATAAACTTTATGGAGCATTATATGGGGCGTAATTTGTATGGAGCATCCTATGGGGCCCATCATAAACTTTCTGGAGCATTATATGGGGTGTATTTTGTATGGATCATTATATGGGGCTCCTGATTCAATATGGATATTCAAAAACACTTAACCTACTGATGTCTCAATTAATTTTACTTTTATTGGTATCTATTTTTATTTTTGAAATTTATTAGTAGCTGCTGCATTTCCTACCCTAGGCTTATACTCGAGTCATTAAGTTTTCCCAGTTTTTTGTGGCAAAATTAGGGGTCTCTGCTTATACTTGAGTATATACGGTATGTGCTTTTCTATGCCCAGCGAAAGGAGACGTATACCATGAAGTATCAATTTTTTACAACGTGTCCCTATTATTAACAGATGGCCACTGTCAGGTGCATACTTCATGAGTGTATGCACCCTACAAATAAATTAACAAACGGTCACAGACCTTTGTCACTGTCAGCTAAATGTATCTTTAGATAAAAGCATGAGTAAAGAGGTTTTCAAATTTCCTTTCCTCCCAACTTTCATAGTATGCATTAGTAAACGCTCAATAAGCAGAGGCTCCTTGCCCTATATTAGGGGATAAATTCCTTCCCAACACCACATACTGCAATGTGACTAGTACCCAAGATAAACATCCCATGACAGAATCTAATACCCATAACCGGTAATATCATATTTTTCAAGAAAGTCATCCAGGCACTCATTGCACTTTTTAAGTGATTCAATCATTATGTGTCTCACAGCTCTTACAACATTGCAGGCACTACAGAATACCCCACTCGAACATAATCCCATGAAGTACCTAATAATGACGACAGACTCATTTTTGGTGAATAAAGGCTACATTATTTATTAATGGGTTACCTAATAATTAACCAGTCAAATAAACTATCATAAAACCCCCAAAAATCACATATATAAAATATCTTATTAAAAGTAGAAAAAATGTATAGTTCAGACTATGTCCACCCAGCCACAGCTTGGAGACCACCCAACTAATGAACATCGCGACTGTAAATAACATTTCCTAGTGAGGGTGGGCAGGGAGTTGCTTCCATCTGCTTCACCGGCTGGCACTGACACGGATGACAGGAATGTCGGGCTCATATCCATCTTCTGATTCCCGCTTAAAAAAACATTTGTCAATCAAAGGCTGTTACCAAAAACTTCCTGGTCAGTTGATCGCCTGACAGAAGAATCTAGAAAGTGAGTACCATTAACCACCCTGAAGGGGAAGACGGAACATAGCATATATGTAAGCCTGAGGTAAATTTTTTGAGGGGAGGAGAGGAGAAGCAAAATTGAACACTACCCTCCTTAATCTAACGCATCAAATAAAGGGGAGAGAATGAATGGGGTGCAGGGTCCACAATTCCATGCGTCCCCCATGCTATTTGCTCTAAAGTGGGACCTATACATTAGCCTTACATTGACCGAACCCAGCAGTTCGGCCAACAGTCTAATGTGTATGGGGGGGCACTGGAAAACTGCTGTCAGCCATCTAATGTGTATTTCGAGTTTAAGGCTTTGTTCACATTAATTAAAAAAAAAAAAAACATAACAGTGCCGGATCCTCAGATCTGATTGACTGATGACTGCATTGTAAAGGGCCAAATGTGCAGCATAAACTGAATGCTAAGAATGTGAAAAGCTCTGCACCCATCAGCTCCAAATCTGGGTTTTCTCCGCAGCATTTAGATGAGATTTCAGAAATGCTTGTGCTTTAATAGATAGCAGATTTCTTAATCTGGAAATGCTGGATGGAAAATCTACTCTATATCTGACCCATGTGTAGAGACACTTTCCCAGGATGGGACTTCCCAGCTGATGGCATTAGCAGATAACATGCAGTACAAATGATGACACTAGAGGTGTGGCAGGATTTCTGAAGAATGACACCAAGGTGAAAACCCTGAGTGACAGTTCACACCAGCAGAGATTCCTATCAGTATCACATGCCTCTGAGTCAGGATCATGTTGTCACACTCAGCCTACAGTCAGCACTTTCGCACTAGGTTTTGTGCCAGCACAATATTACTGCTACCAGCATGTTACACCTGGAAGCTTCATACATTGGTGCTTCAGGTCATATTGGTAATTACCGTAGTCAGAAATTACTGATATATTAAACATCACAGGGACTGGGAGAAATCTTCCTGGGTATGGATGCGAGATCTCCTTTCACATAACAAGCCGGGTCAGTGAATATTTTTAGCATTACTTCAACAACCTTGCTGTGAAACTTTTCCTCATACTATGTTTTTCCTCAGTCCCCTTGTTTACATAAAAAATAAAATCATGTATCCCAAAAAATAAAAGTATTACCTGATTTTAGTTATAAAGTGGCAAGGGCCATGCGTATGCATGCGTCGTTTCTCGGTGTGCGGCGGGGTCTGGCGAACGCAACATGTTGTATTTTTAGAAGTGTCAAAAATCCGTCAAATATGCGCAGGCATGTGCATGCGGATGAGAGCATTGAAAAATGCATTACTGTCTATGGGAACGCATGCCCTTGCTTACGCATGCGTTCGATGTGCTTGCGTACTTCGGACTGCGCATGTCCAGGAACTGAATGAGACACGCCCATTGAGACATGCCCTCCTGGAAATATCGAAAGCATGCACATAAAAAATGCAAACGCAGGAAAAAACACATACAAACGCATGCACACGCAGCGCTTTTTTTTGCTGTCATGCATAAGCTGATGCGGATAAAAAACACTGCGTATGAATGCGTTTGCACGCTTTTTTTATGCATTTGCAGATGATACGCTGCGCACATATACGCAAAGGTGAAATTACACTAAGCTTGTCACTTCTTTTCAGTTTGAGTCTTGAAGTTACCAGAAGTAACAAAAGACTCAACATATGCGCAGCAATAGATATAAAGTAATACACCAGCGCTCCCCACAAGGACACTGAGCTGCAAGAACCGAGACAGAAAGGGGTTTCAGCTGTCAATTAGTGAGTGGAAAACAATGTAAAAGCAAATGGGTTCGCGCTACAGTGTACAATAACTAAGGATATGCACCTAATACTGTGCTTAGGTTGTGCATAATGTGCCAGTAGAATAAATGCCAGATAAATGGGTGCTGCAAAGCCCAGCACAACAAGGAGCCACTATAGACTAGCTACCGATGGTTAGAATTGCGACCTGGTGAGCCTGGGAAAGCCTGTGAGCGAATTGTGCACTCACCGTTCTGTTGCAGTGGTCCGGTGTACGATAATGGCTGTAGGTCCAGTCGGGAAGTGGTGTTCGTCAGGCAAGTGTGCGGGCAGGCGGGCGGTGAAGCAGGGAGAGGCGACCCGCAGAGTAGCGTGCCTAGCGGGAGCTCCGTAGAGCCAGGGATCGCTCCGGCCGGTAGCGTCCCTGGATACGAGCGGGAACCAGTGGAGGGAGGAGCTCGCTGGCGCAGGGCTCAGCGCGTGACGTCACTGAGCTCAGGGAAGAGTACGGGGTACCGCAGGGATCAACCGACGCGTTTCGAAGGAGTGGCGTCCTTCTTCCTCAGGGTTGCCGATCACAGAGGATGCCCCGGTATTTAACCCTCCAAGGTTGTCGCTCAAAGTGCCCAGGCCCGCCCATTTAGCACACTGCTGAAACAAATCGGATATGAGTGCTGGCAATATGAGCAACCAGTTGTTCAGTGGAATAGTGAATGTCATGAAAAAACGTATGGGAACTACCGGACTCTGTTTCTCTTTATGGTTCAGTTAATGGGACAGTGCTGTCACAGAAAATGGGTGAAATTTAATAAAAACACATCTTTAATATAAATTTAGTTAAAAATAGGAGATAAATAATTGTAAAGGGTAGACACTAACACTTTAATATATACTTAGAATAAAAATGGGTAATAAATAATTTTGTTGATGGGTACTAATTAAGAACAGATAAAAAACGGATAAAAACAAATACATAGAATGAGTAAAATTGGAAAGGGAAAGAGTGGGGATGTCTAGGCCAACCCTAATAAAAGTTTAGTCCATGTTTAATAAAACCAATCAGAGACCAAGGTGATGGACCGGGTGATACTAAACTTCACCCAGTGTACCGTGGCCCCAAGGAAAACAAGGAAGATATATGCGCAGCAATATTAGTTTTACATTGCTGTGGATTAGGTTCAATTTTTGCATTTTTAACTGCATACATTTCTGCAACAAATCTTTCACATTAAATACACCTTAAAGAGGAGCAGACATAGACAACAGAGGACCCCTGGGCAAAAACTGAATATGGGCCCTTTGCAGTCCAGTAGCTCATCATAATGCACAATTTCACCTGCTTTGACCCCTTCAAGTCTTATGCCTCTGTTGAACCAATTGTGAGTCCACACTTCCCTTAAAGTGAACCAGTCACTAGCCTACAAACAAATGCATCACCTTTAACCACTCCTGTGCTGCATCCCACAAACATGTCTATCAGCTTCCAACTCCCCCTGTATACCCTAAAAATACCATTTAATATGCTCACGTGATGTATGTAAATAAGGGTGGTTCGATGGGCATCCTCGCTGCGGTATCTGTCCCTTCTCTCTGCTCCTAATCGAGTCCTCGAGGCGAGAGGACACGTCCTCAACATTGCCAACCAAAGTATTGCGCCTATGCATTAGACACAGGTATTTTGGGGGTATACAGGGGGAGTAGTGCGCTGATAGACACGCTTGTGTGATGTAGCCCAGGCGCACTTAAAGGTGATGCCATTTGTTCATAGGCTCAAAAACTGGTGACAGGTTCTCTTTTACAGTGTAAAAGAGCTCACAAAGTACCCGCAATGAGTCCTGAAGCTTCGCAGCATTGCGCATGCAGTAAAGCATGGTGTCCAGTAGGGTTGAGCGACTAACTTTTTTAGGATTGAGTCGGGTTTGCGAAACCCGACTTTGTCAAAAGTCGAGACGAGTCAAATCGTCCGATTATCGCGCAAAGTCGGGGATCGACCGAAACATGAAACCCGGTCTCTCTCTCGGGGATCGACTGAAACATGAAACCCGGTCTCTCTCGGGGATCGACTGAAACATGAAACCCGGTGTGTCTCTCTCTCCTCCGTGCACAGCAAAGGCTGTATTGGACTGTGGAAATCGCTACTTCCCAAAAGCGGTAATATGGCGGTTTTACCCCCTGTGACGCCGCAGAAAGCAAGCCGGAACCTATCTCATCACGCTGCCCACACTCCTTCATTGGCTGAAAAATGGCGGGGAAAGCGTCACATGAAACGCGACTTTGGCGCGAAGATCGCCGACCGCATGGCCGATCCCACAGTGGGATCGGGTCGGGTTTCATGAAACCTGACTTTGCTGAAAGTCGGCGATTTTTGAAAATGTCCGATCCGTTTCGCTCAACCCTAGTGTCCAGTCCTTGGTTTCATCTGCACAGCACAGAACACTTAGCAGTGCAATGGTGAAAATAAATAATGACTAACTATAGGACCACAAAGTTGTTGCCTAAACAAGCCCGCTCTCGTCACAATACCGTTGAAGCAGCGAGATGAAAATTTCTCATAACAGGAAAGTATTAAAGCGAAATTCCTATTAACTAGATAAATGTAACTGCTCTCGATTGCTGCAGAACACACACACCACTTCCCCTATTTCTTGTGCAGTTGTGGTCTTTGTAAAACATGTCTCCTAAAGATCACAGAGACATCACTCCTTCACGAGCAAGAAACATGGTGTTATTAAATTCTTGATGTTCTCCATGTACAAGTCTATCAGGGTAACTAATGCGTTACAAATCACAGCATACTGTACTAACAGCGTGTTAGCACTGACGTTCCAACAAAACATGGCTGCCTTTAGGCAACATATGCTCCTATTTTTAGACCTTCTGCTTAGCTTATCTCAACAGAAAAATATTTTTGTCTTTTTTTATTGAAAAAGGGTGCAGCTGAACAGTGCATCGCATTGTTAGGTGTGAACCTCTGGACATCACGTGAAATAGATATCTAACAAAATAGCTCCATTTTTCAACAAGAAAGCACTTTTACTCCCAGCAGGATATACAAATCCAACAACTCGTCAACTCATGTAGAAGAGTTACTGCCATATTTACAGGCCTCTCTCGCCTAGCCAGTAAATGTGTATATCTGACCATTTCTAAAGTTCCACACAGACACATGAAAGTCACTGATTAATCCCTTCACGACCTTGGGATTTCCTGTTTCTTTTTTTGTGCATTTTCGTTTACTGCTCCCCTTCTTCCCAGAACCATAACTTTTTTATTTTTCGTCAATATGGCCATGTGAGGGCTTTTTTTTTGCATGCCAAGGTGACACCTATTATTGCATTTTATTGCAATGTTGCGGTGACCAAGTAAACATCATTCTGGTGTTTAGATTTTTTTCTCGTTATGCCGTTTACCAATCAAATTCTTTTTATATTTTGACAGAGTGAGTATTTCTGAACGTGGCGATACCAAACGTGTATTTTTTTTAATTGTTTTGTTTTGAATGGGGCAAAAGGGGAGATTTGAACTTTTATATTTTAATATTTTTAAAAACTTTTTTTTTTTTACTTTTCACTTGCTTCAATAGTCTCCTTAAGAGACTTCAAGCTGCGATCATCTGATCGCTTTTGCTACACATAGCAGGGCTGAAGCTATTGGTCATCAGAGTTCAGGGCCAATGGCCTACAGGGGACATTTGCTTCAGTGGATGGGGCATAAGGTGAGTATAAGTGTTTTTGGTTAATTTAGAGTCAATAATGGAGTCTGCCTCATTTCTTTAACCCCTTCACCCCAAAGCCTGTTTTCACCTAAGTGACGGCCAATTTTTACAATTCTGACCACTGTCACTTTATGAGGTCATAACTCTGAAACGCTTCAACGGATCCTGGTGATTCTGAGATTGTTTTCTCGTGACATATTTTACTTTATGATAGTGGTAAAACTTCTTCGATATGACTTGCATTTATTTGTGAAAAAAACAGAAATTTGTCAAAAATTATGAAAATTTAGCAATTTTCAAATTTTTCGTTTTTATGCCCTTAAATTAGAGAGTCATATCACATAATATAGTTAATAAACAACATTTCCCACATGTCTGCTTTACATCAGCACAATTTTGGAAACATAATTTTTTTTTGTTAGGGAGTTAAGGGTTAAAAGTTGACCAGCGATTTCTCATTTTTGCAACAAAATTTGCAAAACCATTTTTTTTACGGACCACCTCACACTTGAAGTGACTTTGAGGGGTCTATATGACAGAAAATGTCCAAAAGTGACACCATTCTAAAAACTGCACCCCTCAAGGTACTCTAAACCACATTCAAAAAGTTTATTAACCCTTCAGGTGCTTCACAGGAATTTTTGGAATGTTTAAAAAAAATTGAACATTTAACTTTTTTTTCACAAAATTTTTACTTCAGATCCAATTTGTTTTATTTTACCAAGGGTAACAGGAGAAATTGGACTAAAAAATTTGTTGTACAATTTGTCCTGAGTACGCCGATACCCCACATGTTGGGGTAAACCATTGATTGGGCACATGGCAGAGCTCGGAAGGGAAGGAGCGCCATTTGACTTTTCAATGAAAAATTGGCTGGAATTGAGATCGGAACCCATGTCGTGTTTGGAGAGCCCCTGACGTGCCTAAACAGTGGAAACCCCCAGAAGTGACACCATTTTGGAAAGTAGACCCTCTAAGGAACTAATCTAGATGTGTGGTGAGCACTTTGAACCTCCAAGTGCTTCACAGAAGTTTATAATGTAGAGCCGTAAAAAAAATTAATATTAATTTTCACAAAAAATGATCTTTTTGCCCCAAATTTTTTATTTTCCCAAGGGTAGCAGGATAAATTGGACCCCAAAAGTTGTTGTTCAATTTGTCCTGAGTACGCTGATACTTCATATATGGGGATAAACCACTGTTTGGGCGCATGGCAGAGCTCGGAAGGGAAGGAGCGCCATTTGACTTTTCAATGCAAAATTGGCTGGAATTGAGATCGGAACCCATGTCGTGTTTGGAGAGCCCCTGACGTGCCTAAACAGTGGAAACCCCCACAAGTGACACCATTTTGGAAAGAAGACCCCCTAAGGAACTTAATCAGATGTGTGGTGAGCACTTTTAACCCCCAGTTGTTTCACTAAAGTTTAGAATGTAGCGCTGTGAAAATTAAAAAATCATTTTTTTCACAAAATGATGTTTTAGCCCGCAATTTTTTTTCCCCCAAGGGTAACAGGAGAAATTGGACCACAAAAGTTGTTGTCCAATTTGTCCTGAGTACGCTGATACCCCATATATGGGGGGAACCACTGTTTGGGCGCACGGCAGAGCTCGGAAGGGAAGGAGCGCCGTTTGAAATGCAGACTTAGGGTATGGCTCCACGGTCCGGAGGGGCAGCGTTATCGCCGCAGCGGCGAAGCCGCTCGGCGCTAAGCCCCGCCCCCTTTCTGGGACGCGATCATGCCGGATGTGTACAGTACACATCCGGGATGATCGCACCCCTCGCCATAGGGCCATGTGATATGCCTTGCGGGGACGCTGCGTCCCCGCAAGGTGTACGGACATGCTGCGATCTGAAAAGACGCGCAGCATGTCCGGAGTCGCAGGGCCGCCGCGTGCGGGTTTCCACGCATAGTGGAGACGGGATTTCATAAAATCCCCTCCACTATGCTGGAACATCTGGACGCTGCTTGTTTGACGCTGCAGCGTCAAACAAGCAGCGTTTACTTACCGTGGAAACATACCCTTAGATGGATTGGTCTGCAGGTGTCATGTTGCATTTGCAGAGCCCCTGATGTACCTAAACAGTAGAAACCCCCCACAAGTGACCCCATATTGGAAACTAGACCCCCCACGGAACTTATCTAGATGTGTTGTGAGAACTTTGAACCCCCAAGTGCTTCACTACAGTTTATAACGCAGAGCCGCGAAAATAAAAAATATATTTTTTTCCACGAAAATTATATTTTAGCCCCCATGTTTGTATTTTCCCAAGGGTAAGGCTGGTTTCACACTTGCGTTTTTATCTGCATGCGTTTTTTAAAAAAACGCATGTGTGAAAAAACGCATGTAAACGCGGTAAAACGCATGCGTTTTTATAGAAAAACACAAGAAAACAAGAAAAAAACAAAAAACCCTAACCCTACCCCTAACCCTAACCTGAAATACGTGGCACTGAAATACGTGGCACTGAAATACGTTTATATACGTATATAAGTGCCACGATATTTCAGTGGCCACGTATATAAGTGCCACGTATATAAGTGCCACGTATATATGTTGTGAATTTGGTTTCTGGGCTCCCCCGGTGGTTACTGGTGGTACTGAACTTGTGTGCTTCATCTCCTCTGTTCACCTGTTTCCATCAGGATGTGGGAGTTTCTATTTAGCCTTGCTCCTCAGTCATTTCTATGCCGGCCAACAATGTTACCAGAAGCCTTTCTGTTGCATGTTCCTGCTCCTAGACTACTATCAGCTAAGTTGGACTTGTAGTCCTAAGATTGTTTTGCATTTTTGTTCCAGTTCTCTGTTTTTGAATATTTCTGAGGCTGGAAGCTCTTGTGAGCTGAAATTGCCACTCTGGTGTCATGAGTTGATATTAGAGTCTTAAAGTAATTTCAGGATGGTGTTTTAAAAGGGTTTTCAGCTGACTGTGAAGTTCCCTTTTCTGTCTTCCTACTATCTAGTAAGCGGACCTCAATTTGCTAAACCTATCTTCATACTTCGTATGTCATTTTCCTCTAAAATCACCGACAATATATGTGGGGGCTACTGTCTGCCTTTTGGGGAAAATTTCTCTAGAGGTAAGCCAGGTCTGTATTTTCCTCTGCTAGGGTCAGTCAGTCCTCCGGCTGGCGCTGGGCGTCTAGGGATAAAACGTAGGCACGCTACCCGGCCACTGTTAGTTGTGCGGTAGGTTTAGCTCACAGTCAGCTCGAGTTCCCATCTTCCAAGAGCTAGTCCTTTTGTATGCTTTACCACGGTCTCTTGCCATTGAGAACCATGACAGTTTGGCTGGCCTAGAGTTAAAATAATTGGCAGAAGAAAGGAGAGAAAAGAAGTCTGCAGAGAATTTTTTTTTTTTTTCTGAGTTTGCTCATTAGTTGATTCACTTGCATCTCTGCTTACTGCAGCCTTCGTCTCTCTCTCCTTCTAATCCTTGAATGGTTCTGATTTCACCTGATTAAAATGGATCCTCAGAGTTTAGCTATTGGTTTGGATAATCTCGCTATGAAGGTTCAAAGTTTACAGGATTTTGTAATTCATGCTCCTATATCTGAACCTAGAATTCCTTTACCTGAATTTTTCTCCGGGGATAGATCTCGCTTCCAGAATATCAAACATAATTGTAAATTATTTTTGTCTCTGAGATCTCGCTCCGCTGGAGATCCTGCACAGCAGGTCAGGATTGTAATTTCCTTGCTCCGGGGCGACCCTCAGGATTGGGCATTTGCTTTGGCACCAGGGGATCCTGCGTTGCTCAATGTGGATGCGTTTTTCCTGGCTTTGGGGTTGCTTTATGAGGAACCTCATTTAGAGATTCAGGCTGAAAAAGCCTTGATGGCCCTGTCTCAAGGGCAAGATGAGGTTGGAATATACTGCCAAAAATTTCGTAAGTGGTCTGTGCTTACTCAGTGGAATGAGTGCGCCCTGGCGGCGAATTTCAGAGAGGGTCTCTCTGATGCCATTAAAGATGTTATGGTGGGGTTCCCTGTGCCTACAGGTCTGAATGAGTCCATGACAATGGCTATTCAGATTGATCGGCGTTTGCGGGAGCGCAAACCTGTGCACCATTTGGCGGTGTCTACTGAGAAGGCGCCAGAGATTATGCAATGTGATAGAATTCTGTCCAGAAGCGAACTACAGAATTTTAGGCGAAAAAATGGGTTATGCTTCTATTGTGGTGATTCTACTCATGTTATATCAGCATGCTCTAAACGTACTAAGAAAGTTGATAAGTCTGTTTCAATTGGCACTTTACAGTCTAAGTTTATTCTATCTGTGACCCTGATTTGCTCTTTATCGTCTATTACCGCGGACGCCTATGTCGACTCTGGCGCCGCTTTGAGTCTTATGGATTGGTCCTTTGCCAAACGCTGTGGGTTTAATTTAGAGCCTCTGGAAGTTCCTATACCTCTGAAGGGTATTGACTCCACGCCATTGGCTAGTAATAAACCACAATACTGGACACAAGTAACTATGCGTATTAATCCGGATCACCAGGAGATTATTCGCTTCCTTGTGTTGTATAATCTACATGATGTGTTGGTGCTTGGATTGCCATGGCTGCAATCTCATAACCCAGTCCTCGACTGGAAAGCAATGTCTGTGTTAAGCTGGGGATGTCAGGGGACTCATGGGGACGTACCTTTGGTTTCCATTTCGTCATCTATTCCCTCTGAGATTCCGGAATTTTTATCTGATTATCGTGACGTTTTTGAGGAGCCTAAACTTGGTTCACTACCTCCGCACAGAGATTGCGATTGTACTATAGATCTGATTCCGGGCAGTAAGTTTCCAAAGGGTCGTTTATTTAATCTATCTGTGCCTGAACATGCTGCTATGCGGGAATATATTAAGGAGTCTTTGGAAAAGGGACATATTCGTCCTTCGTCATCTCCCTTAGGAGCCGGTTTTTTCTTTGTATCTAAAAAAGATGGCTCTTTGAGGCCGTGTATTGATTATCGGCTTTTGAATAAAATCACGGTTAAATATCAGTATCCTTTGCCACTGCTTACTGATTTGTTTGCTCGAATAAAGGGGGCCAAGTGGTTCTCTAAGATTGATCTTCGTGGGGCGTATAATTTAGTGCGAATTAAGCAGGGGGATGAGTGGAAAACCGCATTTAATACGCCTGAGGGCCATTTTGAGTATTTAGTAATGCCTTTTAGTCTTTCAAATGCCCCTTCAGTCTTTCAGTCTTTTATGCATGACATTTTCCGTGAATATTTGGATAAATTTATGATTGTGTATCTGGATGATATTTTGATTTTTTCGGATGACTGGGACTCTCATGTCCAACAGGTCAGGAGGGTTTTTCAGGTTTTGCGCTCTAATTCCTTGTGTGTAAAGGGTTCTAAGTGTGTTTTTGGGGTTCAAAAGATTTCGTTTTTGGGGTACATTTTTTCCCCCTCTTCCATTGAGATGGACCCTGTCAAGGTTCAGGCTATTTGTGATTGGACGCAACCCTCTTCTCTTAAGAGCCTTCAGAAGTTTTTGGGCTTTGCTAATTTTTATCGTCGATTTATAACTGGTTTTTCTGATGTTGCTAAGCCGTTGACTGATTTGACTAAGAAGGGTGCTGATGTTGCTGATTGGTCCCCTGCTGCTGTGGAGGCCTTTCGGGAGCTTAAGCGCCGCTTTTCTTCCACCCCTGTATTGCGTCAGCCTGATGTTACTCTTCCTTTTCAGGTTGAGGTCGACGCTTCGGAAATCGGAGCTGGGGCGGTTTTGTCGCAGAAAAGTTCCGACTGCTCCGTGATGAGACCTTGCGCGTTCTTTTCTCGTAAATTTTCGCCCGCTGAGCGAAATTATGATATTGGTAATCGGGAGCTCTTGGCTATGAAGTGGGCTTTTGAGGAGTGGCGTCATTGGCTTGAGGGGGCTAGACATCAGGTGGTGGTATTGACCGACCACAAGAATTTGATTTATCTTGAGTCCGCCAGGCGCCTGAATCCTAGACAGGCGCGCTGGTCGTTATTTTTCTCTCGGTTTAATTTTGTGGTTTCTTACCTACCGGGTTCTAAAAATGTGAAGGCGGATGCCCTTTCTAGGAGTTTTGAGCCTGATTCCCCTGGTAATTCTGAACCTACAGGTATCCTTAAGGATGGAGTGATATTATCTGCTGTTTCCCCAGACTTGCGACGGGTCTTGCAGGAGTTTCAGGCGGATAGACCTGATCGTTGCCCGCCTGGTAGACTGTTTGTTCCGGATGATTGGACCAGTAGAGTTATCTCGGAGGTCCATTCTTCTGCTTTAGCTGGTCATCCTGGAATCTTTGGTACCAGGGATTTGGTGGCTAGGTCCTTCTGGTGGCCTTCCCTGTCGCGAGATGTGCGAGGTTTTGTGCAGTCTTGTGATGTTTGTGCTCGGGCCAAGCCTTGTTGTTCTTGGGCTAGTGGATTGTTGTTATCTTTGCCTATTCCGAAGAGGCCTTGGACTCACATCTCCATGGATTTTATTTCTGATCTCCCTGTTTCTCAGAAGATGTCTGTCATCTGGGTGGTGTGTGACCGTTTCTCTAAGATGGTCCATTTGGTCCCCTTGCCTAAATTGCCTTCCTCATCCGAGCTGGTTCCTCTGTTTTTTCAAAATGTGGTTCGCTTGCATGGTATTCCGGAGAATATCGTTTCTGACAGGGGAACCCAATTCGTGTCTAGATTTTGGCGAGCGTTCTGTGCTAGGATGGGCATTGATTTGTCTTTTTCGTCTGCTTTCCATCCTCAGACTAATGGCCAGACCGAGCGAACTAATCAGACCTTGGAGACTTATTTGAGGTGTTTTGTGTCTGCGGATCAGGATGATTGGGTTGCCTTTTTGCCCTTGGCGGAGTTTGCCCTCAATAACCGGGCTAGTTCTGCCACCTTGGTTTCTCCTTTCTTCTGTAATTCGGGGTTTCATCCTCGTTTCTCTTCCGGTCAGGTGGAGTCTTCGGATTGTCCTGGAGTGGATGCTGTGGTGGAGAGGTTGCATCAGATTTGGGGGCATGTGGTGGACAATTTGAAGTTGTCCCAGGAGAAGACTCAGCAGTTTGCCAACCGCCGTCGTCGTGCTGGTCCTCGTCTTTGTGTTGGGGACTTGGTGTGGTTGTCTTCTCGTTTTGTCCCTATGAAGGTTTCTTCTCCTAAGTTTAAGCCTCGGTTCATCGGCCCGTACAAGATATTGGAGATTCTTAACCCTGTGTCCTTTCGTTTGGACCTCCCTGCATCTTTTTCTATTCATAATGTCTTCCATCGGTCATTGTTGCGCAGGTATGAGGTACCGGTTGTGCCTTCCGTTAAGCCTCCTGCTCCGGTGTTGGTTGAGGGTGAGTTGGAGTACGTTGTCGAGAAGATCTTGGACTCCCGTGTTTCCAGACGGAGACTTCAGTATTTGGTCAAGTGGAAGGGCTACGGTCAGGAGGATAATTCTTGGGTGACAGCCTCTGATGTTCATGCCTCCGATTTGGTCCGTGCCTTTCATAGGGCTCATCCTGATCGCCCTGGTGGTTCTGGTGAGGGTTCGGTGCCCCCTCCTTGAGGGGGGGGTACTGTTGTGAATTTGGTTTCTGGGCTCCCCCGGTGGTTACTGGTGGTACTGAACTTGTGTGCTTCATCTCCTCTGTTCACCTGTTTCCATCAGGATGTGGGAGTTTCTATTTAGCCTTGCTCCTCAGTCATTTCTATGCCGGCCAACAATGTTACCAGAAGCCTTTCTGTTGCATGTTCCTGCTCCTAGACTACTATCAGCTAAGTTGGACTTGTAGTCCTAAGATTGTTTTGCATTTTTGTTCCAGTTCTCTGTTTTTGAATATTTCTGAGGCTGGAAGCTCTTGTGAGCTGAAATTGCCACTCTGGTGTCATGAGTTGATATTAGAGTCTTAAAGTAATTTCAGGATGGTGTTTTAAAAGGGTTTTCAGCTGACTGTGAAGTTCCCTTTTCTGTCTTCCTACTATCTAGTAAGCGGACCTCAATTTGCTAAACCTATCTTCATACTTCGTATGTCATTTTCCTCTAAAATCACCGACAATATATGTGGGGGCTACTGTCTGCCTTTTGGGGAAAATTTCTCTAGAGGTAAGCCAGGTCTGTATTTTCCTCTGCTAGGGTCAGTCAGTCCTCCGGCTGGCGCTGGGCGTCTAGGGATAAAACGTAGGCACGCTACCCGGCCACTGTTAGTTGTGCGGTAGGTTTAGCTCACAGTCAGCTCGAGTTCCCATCTTCCAAGAGCTAGTCCTTTTGTATGCTTTACTACGGTCTCTTGCCATTGAGAACCATGACATATATAAGTGCCACGTATTTAACGTAAATGCCACGATATTTCAGTGCCACGTATTTCACTGAAATATCGTGGCACTTAAATACGTGGCACTGAAATATCGTGGCACTGAAATATCGTGGCACTGAAATACGTGGCACTGAAATACGTGGCACTGTGACTGTCAGAAAATGTTCATTAAACGGTTAGGGATGAGTTTAGGTGTAGGGTTAGGGTTTGGATCCCTTTATCACCTTGATGGTGGTGGGTGACTTTTCAGTGTGTCTTCTGGTTTTTTTCTATAAAAACGCATGCGTTTTTAACGCAAACGCATTGAGATCGGACGCCATGTCGCGTTTGGAGAGCCCCTGATGTGCCTAAACAGTGAAAACTCCCCAATTCTAACTGAAACCCCAACCCTAACCCCAGCCCTAACCCTAGCCCTAACCCCAACCCTAACCCCAACCCTAACCCTAGTCCTAACCCTAGCGCTACTTTCACACTAGCGTTTTTTTGCATACGTCGCAATGTGTCGTTTTGGCGAAAAAACGCATCCTGCAAAGTCATCTGCAGAATGCGTTTTTTCCCCATAGACTAACATTAGCGACGTATTGACACACGTCGCAAGCGTCGTGCGACGGTTGCGTCGTGTTGTGGCGGACCGCCGGCAGCAAAAAACGTTACATGTAACTTTTTTTGTGCCGACGGTCCACCATTTCCGACCGCGCATGCGCGGCTGGAACTCCGCCCCCACCTCCCCGCACCTCACAATGGGGCAGCGGATGCGTGGAAAAACAGCATCCGCTGCCCCCGTTGTGCGGCGCTTGCACAGCGACGGCCCCGTACCGACGCTAGTGTGAAAGTAGCCTAACGGGAAAATGGAAATAAATATATTTTTTAAAATTTTATTATTTTTCCTAACTAAGGGGGTGATGAAGGGGGATTTGATTTACTTATATAGCGTTTTTTGGGCGGATTTTTATGGTTGGCAGCCATCACACACTAAAAGACGCTTTTTATCGCAAAAAATAGTTTTTGCATCACCACATTTTGAGAGCTATAATTTTTCCATATTTTGGTCCACAGAGTCATGTGAGATCTTGTTTTTTGCGGGACGAGTTGACGTTTTTACTGGTACCATTTTCGGGTACATGACATTTTTTGATCGCTTTTTATTCCGATTTTTGGGAGGCGGAATGAACAAAAACCAGCAATTCCTGAAATTCTTTTAGGGGGGGCGTTTATACCGTTCCGCGTTTGGTAAAAAGGATAAAGCAGTTTTATTCTTCGGGTCAGTACGATTACAGCGATACCTCATTTATGTAATTTTTTTATGTTTTGGCGCTTTTACACAATAAAAACTATTTTATATAAAAAAAATAATTGTTTTTGCATCGCTTTATTCTGAGAGCTATAACTTTTTTATTTTTCTGCTGATGATGCTGTATGGCGGCTTTTTTTTTGCGGGACAAGATGACGTTTTCAGCGGTACCATGGTTATTTATATCCGTCTTTTTGATCGCGTGTTATTCCACTTTTTGTTTGGCGGTATGAGAATAAAGCGGTTTTTTGCCTCGTTTTTTTTTTTATTTTTTTTACGGTGTTCACTGAAGGGGTTAACTAGTGATATAGTTTTATAGGTGGGGTCGTTACGGACGCGGCGATACTAAATATGTGTACTTTTATTGTGTGGTGTTTTTTTTATTTAGATAAAGAAATGTATTTATGGGAATATATATTTTTTTTTTCTTTATTTAGGAATGTTTTTTTTATTTTTTTACACATGTGGAAAATTTTTTTTTTTACTTTGTCCCAGGGGGGGACATCACAGATCGGTGATCAGACAGTGTGCACAGCACTATCAGATCACCGATCTGACAGGCACATTGCAGAGGCTTGCCGGCGCCTGCTATGAGGAATTCTCAGCAGACGCCGGCAAGCAGGGTCATCTTATGACCCGGAAGGAGTCCCGCGGCCATCTTGGATCCGGGGACTCCTTCCAGGTCACCGGAGCAGCGCGATCTCATTGCGCTGCTCCGGTGGGAGAGCGCAGGGAGCCCCCGTCCCTGCGCGATCCCCCTCTATGCCGCTGTCACTATTGACAGCGACATCAGAGGGGTTAAATGCCCGCGATCGGCGACAGGGCCGATCGTGGGCATTGCTGCGGGGTGTCAGCTGTCATATACAGCTGACACCCGCACCCGATCACCGCGGCGCTCAGCGTGAGACCGCGGTGATCGGGGCGCCGTACTAGTACTGCGGCTGGCACTAATGCAGTGCCGGCAGCGCAGTACTAGTACGGCGCATGTCGCGAAGGGGTTAAATGAAGGACTTTATTCTGGTTGTTCTTTTTTTGTCAATATGACTATGGGGTTACAGTGTTATAGTTGCCTCTCCATTACTAACCCCTGGGCTTGATGTCATCTGACAATACAAAGGTGACATCAACCCCAATACTATCACCCCACTTGTCACCGAACCAGGGCAAGTGGGAAGAGCGAGTCTAAGCGCCAGAATTGGCGCATCTTATGGATGAGCCATTTCTGGGATGGCTGAGAGCTGATGTTTTTAGTCTGGGAAGGAGCCATTATCCATGGCCACTTCCAGAACTATTAATATCAGCGTCTTCTGCCTTTCCTATCCCACAACACAGGAAAGGCAGGAATGACATGGCTTAGACTTACCACTGCACTGCCACTGCAGCGGCCAACTTAGAAACAGAAGGAACAAAACGTTTATCTCAGCAGTGAGCTGCGGCACTGACTGAGCCTGGGCTATTTAATCTCGTTTGATGATATCCTTGGGTCAAGAGGGTTATGCCATGCATCATTTACGCTAGCATAAGCATATACAGCCTCAGAAGAGAAATGACCAAATAAAATGGTCTCAACTTTTGCCATTGCATTAATTAAAGTCAAGAGGGATCCTAAATTGTACAACCCGCCCCAACCCCCACCCCCACACACACACACACACACACACACACACACACACACAATCTTTAATTACGGTAGGTTCTCTACAAGAAAATAAATTCAACGCTATCCCCTATAAAAGCCAATGCTTTGAGACTGCTACTTTCCTACAGGAAGATAACTGCATTTCAAGTGATAAGTCAGTTAAACAAAATTGCTAAACATGTCAGGATTTGTCAATGCAATTGCACCCACACACTGAAATATAATACACCACTTTAGTTGTGTGAACATGTAATTTAAAAACCAGGGGAAAAAAGGGAAAAGGAGAATCGTACTGCAAGAGATATGAACACATGCTCCAGAGCTGTACTGCAACCAATTGCTAATTGACTACATGGAAGTAAACCTTTCTTCTTGTCATCAGGATGTCATGACATTCTGTAGACATTAATACCGTGGTGCCGAGGATTTGGGGAGTCCACAAAATGGCACTGCTTGATAATATACTATATTAAGCTACATGTAAACATACAGATGAAGTCCTAAGTTTACATACACTTGAAGTCATTAAGGCTATGTGCACACGTTGCGGATTCGGCTTAGGAATTTCTGGTGCGGATTCTGTCTCTCCTGGCAGAAAACGCACCTGTGTTTTTTTGTGCGGTTCCGCAGCATTTTTTGTGCGTTTTTGCTGCAGTTTTCTTGCGGATTTGCTGCGTTTTTTACCCCTGCGGTTTTCTATAATGGAATGGGTACAAAAACGCTGCAGATTCACAAAAAAGAATTGACATGCTGCAGCGGATTTTCCGCAAAGTGTGCACAGCGTTTTTTTTTCTCATTGATTTATATTGTACTGTAAATCAATTGCGGATCTGCAGCGTTTCTGCACTGCAAAAAACACTGCGGATCCGCAGAGAATCCGCAACATGTGCACATACCCTAAAACACAACTGTCCCCTGCACTGATTGCAGGTCAACAAACTCTAGTTTTGGACAGTTGTTTTGAAAGCCTATTTTGAACATAACACAAGTTTTTCAACAAATTTTAACAAATATGGTAATTTAATTTATAATTCACGCTATCAAAACTCCAGTTATTCAGAAATGTACATACACTAAAGTTGAATATCTCTTTAAAAAGTTCAGAAAATTCCAGAAAAGAATGTCAGGGTTTTAGAAACCTCGAGCTTACGAGACAGTATTTTAAGCCCCATCCGATTGATATCATATCAAGATAAATGAGCCAAGACAAGAGAATTGTGGACCTCCACACGTCTAGTATATCCATGGCAGCAATATCCAAAAGGCTGAAAGTACCGTATCCCATTCGTCTGTTCATAGGATATTCCCAAGTTTAAACTCCATGGGACCAATCAGCCACCAAACTGTTCAGGAAAGAAAAGTGTTCTGTCACTTAGATAGGAACAGAGTTTGGAGCGAAAAGTTCAAATGAAAGCAAGGACAATAACAAAAGACCTTCTGAAGATACTAGAGTAAACATGTACAAAGGTATTCAATACCAACAGTAAGTCATATCCTATATCGACATGACCTGAAAGGCCACAGAACAAGGAAGAAGCCACACTCTAAGGGTATGTGTACACACTGCGGATTACTCTGCTGATTTTTCCGGACTGATTTTGGTAAATCCACAGGTAAACCGCACTGCGGATTTCCTGAGGAATTACCGCGGATATAACGCAATTTTTTTTGCGGATTTTGTGCAGTTTTACACCTACGGATTCCTATTATGGAGCAGGTGTAAACCGCTGCGGAATCCGCACAAACAATTGACATGCTGCGGAATAAACAACGCTACTTTTCCAAGCTTTTTTTTCCGCAGCATGTACACTGCGGATTTTGTTTTCCATAGGTTTACATGGTACTGTAAACTCATGGAAAACTGCTGTGAATCCGCAGCGGCCAATCCGCTGAGGATCCGCAGCAAAATCCGCAACGTGCGCACATAGCCTAAAAGTTCCATAAAAATGCCATGTCACAGTTTGTAACTGCCCATGGGAATAAGGATCTTACTTTTTGGAGAAATGTTGTCAGGTCTGATGAAACTGAAATTGTTTAGCCATAACGACCATTGTTATGTATGGAGAAAAGAGATGAGGTAAAAAATCACCATTGTAACCATGAACCACAGGGGCGTTGCAGGATTATGCTATGGGGGGGGCTTCAGTAGGGAAAAGTTCAGCCTTCAGCCTTGGAAAAGTTCCCACGCTCGAGTTCATATGACGACATCCAGCAGAGGGCGCATCACCGCGACTCAAGGTAACTACAGATCAAACTGCTTTCCATTCAGTACCCGGGGTTTTACAGGCAGGAGCGAGTGTTTTAGCACAGCTCCTGGCTGTAAAATGATTTAACCCCTTCAGATGGATTTACATCGTGGGACATAACGACGGAAGGTATGGAATATTGGTTTGTTTTTTTAACTTTGTTTCAGGACGATGGTCTTCAGGTGGATTAAGAGTCTAATAAAATATTACAACAACATGTGTCTTTATTTCATTAAAATACTTGTAAATAATGTGTGTGTGTTTTCTTAACCATTTCGTACTATTGGATTAATAATGGATAGGTGTCATAATTGACGCCTCTCCATTATTAATCTGGCTTAATGTCACCTTACAATAGCAAGGTGGCATTAACCCTTCATTACCCCATATCCCACCGCTACAGGGAGTGGGAAGAGAGTGGCCAAGTGCCAGAATAGGCGCATCTTCCAGATGTGCCTTTTCTGGGGTGGCTGAGGGCAGATGTTTGTAGCCAGGGGGATCAATAACCATGGACCCTCTCTAGGCTATTAATATCTGCCCTCAGTCACTGGCTTTACCACTCTGGCGGAGAAAATTGCGCGGGAGCCCACGCCAATTTTTTCCGCGATTTAACACTTTATTTTACAAGCTACAGTGCCCAAATTTTGCACATACACACTACTAACATTAGTAGTGTGGAATATGCAAAAAAAAAAAAAAAGGGATATGAGATGGTTTACTGTATGTAAACCATGTCTCATATCATGTCGGGTTTGGGAAGGAGAAATGAATAGCCGGCAATTGAATTAGCGGCTTTTCACATATATTGCGCTGAATTAAATATAAATACAGAATAAATATATATATATATATATATATATATATATATATATATATATATATGTGTCTCAATGACATATATATATATATATATATACTGTATATATATTTTAACGAACATTTGAGCACATAAATTCATTAGATGTCGGTTTTTCAAGCCTGCGAGAAAATCTCGCAGTACGGATGCCATACGGATTACATACGGAGGATGCCATGCGCAAAATACGCTGACACACCCTGCCTACGGATGACATACGGATCACTATTTTGGGGACTTTTCTGCGTATTACGGCCGTAAAAAACGGACCGTATTTACATACGCTGAGTGTGAGGCCGGCCTTACTCTCATGTCCGCCACCCAGGAGGGCGTTGTATCCTGGTCTGTTTTCTGTGTAGCCACCCAGCGGGGCTGTGTACCCTGGCCTATGTCCGCCACCCAGAGGGGCGTCGTACCCTGGCTTGTGTCCATGTCTCTATGTCTCTGTGCCTAGTCTCGTTCCTGACTCTGTCTTAGTCTAGTCCCGTTCCTGTGTCCGTTTATATCCCTGTCTTGGTTTGCTTTTTCTGCTGTGCGTACTCTGTGTCTTGCTTTGCCCTGCTCAGCCCTGTGTCTTGCTTTACTCCGCTTTCAGCTCCGCTCTCTGCAACCTTGCTTTGCTCCTTGCTCTGCATTCTGTGATTTTGCTCTGCACTCTGTGGCTTTGCTCTCAGCTCTGCTCTCTGTAGCTTTACTCTGCACTTTGCTGTGTACTCTGACTTTGCTCTGCGGCTCTGCTCAGCTCTCGCTCTGCGGCTCCGCTTCTTGTGGTTCAACCTTGCTCCGCTCCTTGCGGCTCTACTTCTCCCGCTCTTGGCTCCGCCTCCTGCGGTTCTGCGCTTGACTCCGCCTCCAGCTCTTGGCTCCGCCTCCTGCATTTATGTGCTTGGCTCCGCCTCCTGCTCTTGGCTCTGCCTCCTGCGTTTCTGTTCTTGGCTCTAGCTTCTGTGCTTTCGCTCTGCATCCGCTCTTGCGGTCTTTATCTACCTATTCTTAAGTCCTCGTGTCTGAACAGGTTCTTACCTGTTCTACATACCTGCCTGCAGACCGGTCCCTACCGCTACTTCCAGTGTACCTGCGTGCCTACCACAGAGCCAGCTGTGATCGCCTGCCTGCCAGTGTCTCTGTTGTACCTGTCTGCCTGCCTGTGTCCCAGCCGTGCCCGCCTGTCTGCCAGAGTGCCAGCCGTGCCCGCTTGCCTGTTTATGTTCCGTTCCCCGGTGGGATCAGCAGCCACAGCCAGACACCACCCTGGAGTGGTACCTGGTAGCTTCCTATTGCACAAGTCTGACCTCACCATCAGAGGCTCCAGAGAACACCTAGGAAGCTACTTAGTTACGCCCCTTCCAGGGAAGTTTGGTCTGTGGTCCAGTGGGGCCACACCCTTGCGCCAACCAGTCTGGGCGCGAGCGTGACACATAACGAGAAAAATCAGACAGATTGAACATTTTGCAGTGGTCTCTTAATTTTTGCCAGAGCTGTATATAGTATACAGGAGAGCCATGCTTCTTAAGTTTGGTTCTGCCTGTACCGATCTAGTACCCTTGAATGGCTAGCACGTTTGGAGGTCCACTTAGGTTTCATTGGAAACGTAATAGCAACCATAAGTTTACAATGTCTTCAATGTTCAAGTATTCCAGAAGCAACAGCTACATACAGAGTAGTAAGACACTCAAAACAAGCATCAAGGTTACATATGGCAGATTTGTTGCAGAAATTTATGCGACTGTCCAATTAATCTAAATGCGGCTTGCAGAGATTTTTAATTAAAACAACCTCATTCAGATAGATGCAATTCAGCCAAAGAAACTTCTGCTACAAGTCAAAATGTATATTAGGGGACCGATTCTTCATTGGCATTTTAACTCCCTTTTCTTTTTGGGTCTTGTCGTATTCACTATTGATTTTTCCACCATTCATAAATTTTGTGTAAAATATAAAATGCTCTTAATTCTGCCTTTAAAGGGATTTTCCACTACTAAGACAACCCCTTCTTAAACTAAGTGTTCGACCCTGATAAAATCATGAAGCCAATACTCACCTCCCGTGACGGCTGTGATGTGGCGGAATGACACGTGATGCCCGGCGCCCAAATCTCTGCCTTCAGAGAAACTGAACATTAAGAAGAAGTCCGGAGTGATCTGCAGCCCTGGCTTCCTCTTCATGTTCAGTTCATACGAAGGTGGAGACAGTGACACCAGCGCTGATTAGACGTCAGCGTTACAGTGTCTCATCACAACCCCTGGGGAGAGCGAGTGCAGACACTGCGGGAATGGTGTGAGCACAGAGGCTTGCATAGCCTTTATTATTTTATCGGGGCCGAACATTTTAGGCTGCCGTCACACTAGCAGTTTTTGGTCAGTATTTTACCTCAGTATCTGTAAGCCAAAACCAGGAGTGGGTGATAAATGCAGAAGTGGTGCATATGTTTCTATTATACGGTACTTTTCCTCTGACTGCTCCACTCCTGGTTTTGGCTTACAGATACTGAGGTAAAATACTGACCAAATACTGCTAGTGTGACGGCAGCCTAAGTTTGAGAAGGGTTTGTCCTAGTAGTGGACAAGCCGTTTAACATTTTTCAGCATAAAAGGTCACGTTTTTCTGCAATGTCACAAAACGTTTTGAATGTACATATACAATCAGTCTTTTCCCTTGGAGTGATTTTATTTGCACTAAATTTTGTAGCTTTTAAATCAGCTAGACACATCTAGAAAACCCAAACTCTGCCTACAATGACATTTTCTTTTTCAATTTACTCCTTTTACTTTTTTGCCGATATCTGGCAATATAGGTGGGAAAATAAAAAAAAGTGTTTGGTTTTGACATTTTTTTTTTCATAACCACAAAAGGACTACTGAAACACATTTTATTCCCCTTTCCATAACAGTGATTTTGCTATATATTGGACAGGTTGTTATTTGTTTGTTTGTTTGTTTGTTTGTTTAAAGAGGATGGGCTAGTAACTGATTTGGAAGGCAGTGGCTTTTTTACTTATTTTTTTTTTCAATACTAATTTACTTTATGTTTTTAATTCATATACTGTCACCCTATCAGATCATAAAAGTCCTTTGGGGGGCATTTCAACCTTTAAATCCTTCCCCCCCCCCTCACGATTTCCTCTGTAACTGGGGATGGTGTATTAGCCTGTTACATGAGAAATTTCCACCTCCTAGCTGCATAGCAGGGCTGACTTGGTCTCCTAGAACCCAGCAGCTCTTGCTCCATCCCCACATCCATCAATCACAAGACCGTTAGGTCCTGAGAAGATAGCGCGTCAATAGCACTTCCCATTACTGTATACACAATGCTTGCTTAGCACTTTGTACACAGTGACTGGGCAAACATCATGGTAATGAATTGTCTCTGTCTTCTCTATGGGGAGTTCAGCAGCGTCAGACAACATACTCCTCTCTCCTGCATGATTGCTGTATTGGCAGTCCGGAAATAGTCAAAAAGAAGCACATTAAAAGAAGAATGAAAAACAGGCAAAAAACACCAATAAGAATACTGCAAAAAGCACAAATGCAATAATGAATTGAGCTCTTTGTGTCTAAAGGCAAACATTATATTTGTATATTCCAAACATTTTGAGCTGGACATTCTTACAATCAGCTGGTTCAAGCTGAGTATTCATGTGTATGAGTCCATAAAACAAGCGATAGGCCAACAATCCAATCTGTATGGACACCATAAAAATAGCAGTCCAATAAAAAAAGCAGCAAGTGTGAACCTGACTCAAGATCATGTGCAGCAGAGAAGATTGGTAAGCCGTCTTCTACACAGCACAAGTGTCACGACACAGCTGTCGAGTGATCGGGGACCAGGGGCTCCTTTCCTTGCCCTAACACTAGGGGGCGCCCTAGCTCACCCTGCTCCCTGGGTACTTCAGATGGCAAAGATGCCGGGGCCTCTGCCCTTGCCTTATCTCCTAAGTTAGCCTTCCATGTGTTCTTTTCCCCCACCCAGGGAAGAGGGGACGCTACTGTGCACCACAGTACACTTAGGCTTCTTTCACACTTCCGTCTTGAGACGGCCGTCATAATGCGTCGGCACGACGTATAAACGGACGTTGTAAAAAGATAGGCAAATGGAAGTAATGTATCCAGTAACCTGACGGATGCGTCGAATTTGTTAGTACCTCAATTGAGAGAGAGAGAGAGAGAGAGAGAGAGAGAGAGAGAGAGAGAGAGAGAGAGATTTTCCCTGACTTGATTAATGGTCCAGGCATGCTCAAAATGAAAAAACGGAATACTTTGACGGTCAGCGACGGATCCTGGGCCATAGGCTTCCATTATAGCCAACGATGAACAGCGCTGGACCCGTCGCTGAACGATTTTTCGACGTGCAGATAAAAAAGTTCCTCTGAACGTTTTCTCCGAACGACGGACCACTATTTTCTGACAGATCCAGTGCACGACGGATGAAATGGATGGCCATCTGTCACAATCCGTCGCTAATACAATTCTATGGGAAAAAACAGGATCCTGCAGAAAAATTTGCAGGATCCTGTTTTTTCAAAACTCGACGGATTTCGACGAGAGGAAAAAGAAAGACGGAAGTGTGAAAGAGGCCTAACCCGACAAACAGGGCAACACAGACACACAGAATATTCACTCACATATAACAGAGGAATCCACCGGGGTGTGCAGAAAGGTGAAAAAAAACAAAGTAGAGAAGGATAAAGAATTACCACACGTACAAACCAAACAACAGTCGCTAATAACTCCTCCAGATCTCCTTCTCATACCAACTCCTTTTCCTCCATTAGCCATGCAGCAATAAAGCTAGCTCTGACAAGGATTAGTAGCAGAACCCAGATTATATAGGGAAAAGGAGTGGTTAACCGAGCACAGCTGAGAACAGGGATTTCCACGTGGCCGATTAACCCCTGTTCTGCCAGAAGAAATAAACCCATTTAATATGACGAAGAAGTGCTTCTTCTCAGCGCCGCAGTAGGAGCAATCAGACACTGCGGTCTACTGGCTAAGCTCTGTCACTGTAACCCCGTGACAGCAAGGTTTATTAGCTGCTCCCTACCGTTGCATGTTCTTATGTGAACAAAAAAGCACACCTAAGATCCCATAAAAATCTAATTTTATATGTTTTTTTACTCTTATAGTGCATAACTGTAGAAGTAATAATGCAAGTGATCAGGCAAATAAATGAACAGCTAGTAAACCACCAGTTTCTATTAGCAACGTAGTCATGTAGTCTGGTAAATACAATTATGTTTTGAAAACATCATTCATTTCTAGGAAATGAAATGAGGTTCATGTAACAAGGCTGTTCTTGGTGATAGCTGTGGAATGCTAGACATGGTACGAACAAGGCCGCCGAATGACATCATATACTACATAGTGAGTTTAGAGACAGCCGACTGATAGTGAATAGCACAGACAAGTATGATGATACAACAGACGTACGCAAGGTGCCGCTTGTCATCAGGGTGTTAGATAATAATGTACAATCGTCACAAAGGTCATGGCATTTTTGAACTGAAAAAGAAAAATAATAGTGCCATAGATAACAGTGTATCAATATTAACCCCTTAGTGACAGAGCCAATTTGGTACTTAATGACCAGGCCAATTTTTACAATTCTGACCACTGTCACTTTATGAGGTTATAACTCTGGAACGCTTCAACGGATCCTGCTGATTCTGAGACTGTTTTTTTGTGACATATTGTACTTCATGTTAGTGGTAACATTTCTTCGATATTACTTGCGATTATTTATGAAAAAAACAGAAATATGGCAAAAAATCTTAAAATTTTCCAATTTTCAAACTTTGTATTTTTATGCCCTTAAATCAGAGAGATATGTCACAAAAAAATAGTTAATAAATAACATTTCCCACATGTCTACTTTACATCAGCACAATTTTGGAAACAAATTTTTTTTTTTGTTAGGGAGTTATAAGGGTTAAAAGTTGACCAGCAATTTCTCATTTTTACAACACCATTTTTTTTAGGGACCACATCACATTTGAAGTCATTTTGAGGAGTCTATATGATAGAAAATAACCAAGTGTGACACCATTCTAAAAACTGCACCCCTCAAGGTGCTCTAAACCACATTCAAGAAGTTTATTAACCCTTTACGTGCTTCACAGGAACTGAAACAATGTGGAAGGCAAAAATGAACATTTAACTTGTTTTTGCAAACATTTTACTTCAGAACCATTTTTTTTTATTTTCACAAGTGTAAAAACAGAAATTTAACCATAAATGTTGTTGCGCAATTTCTCCTGAATACGCCGATACCCCATATGTGGGGGTAAACCACTGTTTGGGCACACCGCAGAGCTTGTAAGAGAAGGAGCGCCGTTTGACTTTTTCAATGCAGAATTGGCTGGAATTGAGATCGGATGCCATGTCACGTTTAGAGAGCCCCTGATGTGCCTAAACAGTGGAAAACCCCCACAAGTGACCCCATTTTGGAAACTAGACCCCTTAAGGAACTTAACTAGATGTGTGGTGAGCACTTTAGACCCCCAGGTGCTTCTCAGAAGTTTATAACGTAGAGCCGTGAAAATAAAAAAATGACATTTTTTCTACAAAAATGATCTTTTTGCTCCCCAATTTTTATTTTTACAAGGGTAACAGGAGAAATTAGATCACAAAAGTTGTTGTGCAATTTCTCCTGAGTACATCGATACCCCATATGTGGGGGTAAACCACTGTTTGGGCGCACTGCAGAGCTTGGAAGAGAAGGAGTGCCGTTTTACTTTTTCGATGTAGAATTGGCTGGAATTGAGATCGGACACCATGTCGCGTTTGGAGAGCCCCTGATGTGCCTAAACAGTGGAATCCCCCCACAAGTGACACCATTTTGGAAACTAGACCACTAAAAGAACTTATCTAGATGTGTGGTGAGCACTTTAAACCCCCAAGTACTTCACAGAAATTTATAAAGTTTTTTCCTCAAAAATGATTTTTTAGCCTGCAATTTTTTATTTTCTCAAGGGTAACAGGAGACATTGGACCCCAAAATCTGTTGACCATTTTGTCCTGAGTACGCTGATACCCCATATGTGGGTGGGGGCACTGTTTGGGCACCCATCGGGGCTTGGAAGGGAAGGAGCGCCGCTTGGAATGCAGACTTTGATGGGATGGTCTGCGGGCGTCATGTTGCATTTGCAGAGCTCCTGATGTACCTAAACAGTAGAAACCCCCCACAAGTGACCCCATTTTGGAAACTAGACCCCCCAAAGAGCTTATCTAGATGTGTGATGAGCACTATGAACCCCCAACTGCTTCACAGAAGTTTATAATGTAGAGCCATGAAAATAAAAATCATATTTTTTCCACAAAAATGATTTTTCACCCCCAAATTTTTGCATTCACAAGGGTAACAGGAGAAACTGGACCCCAAAATTTATTGTGCAATTTATGCTGAGTAGGCTGATACCCCATATGTTGGGGTAAACCACTGTTTGGGCGCATGGCAGAGCTCGGAAGGGAAGGAGCGCCGTTTTGGAATGCAGACTTTGATAGAATGGTCTGCTGGCGTTATGTTGCGTTTGCAGAGCCCCCGATGTACCTAAACAGTAGAAACCCCCCACAAGTGACCCCATTTTGGAAACCAGACCCCCCAAGGAACTTATCTAGATGTGTGGTGAGAACTTTGAATGCCCAAGTGCTTCACAGAAGTTTATAATGCAGAGTCGTGAAAATAAAAATAATTTTTTTTTCCAGAAAAAAGATTTTTAAGCCCCCAAATTTTTATTTTGACAAGGGTAACAAGAGAAATTGGACCCCAAAAGTTGTCGTCCAATTTGTCCTGAGTACACTGATACTTCATGTGTGGGGGGGACCACGGTTTGAGCGCATGGCAGAGCTCGGAAGGGAAGGAAAGCCATTTTGGAATGCAGACTTTCAAAGAATGGTCTGCGGGCATTATGTTGCGTTTGCAGAGACCCTGATGTACCTAAACAGTAGAAACCCCCCACAAGTGACCCCATTTTGGAAACTAGAGCCCCCAAGGAACTTATCTAGATGTGTGGTGGGAACTTTGAATGCCCAAGTGCTTCACAGAGGTTTATAATGCAGAGTTGTGAAAATAAAAAATATTTTTCCCACAAAAAAGATTTTTTAGCCCCCAAGTTTTTATTTTCACAAGGGTAACAGGATAAATTGGACCCCAAAAGTTGTTGTCCAATTTATCCCGAGTACGCTGATGCGCCATATGTGGGGGTAAACCACTGTTTGGGTGCACGTCAGAGCTCAGAAGGGAGGGAGCACCATTTGACTTTTTGAGCGCAAAATTGGCTGTTGCGTTTAGAGACCCCCTGATGTACCTAAACAGTGGAAACCCCCCCAAATCTAACTCCAACCCTAACCCCAACACACCCCTAACCCTAATGCCAACCCGATCCATAATTCTAATCACAACCCTAAGGATAATCGCAACCCTAACCCCAAAACAACCATAACCCTAATCAGAACCCTAAATCCAACACACCCCTAATCCTAATCTCAACCCTAACCTCAAACCTAACCCTAATCCCAATACACCCCTAATCCCAACCCTAACCTTAACCCTAATCCCAAACCTAACCCTAATCCCAAATGTAACCCTAATGCCAACCCTAATCCAAACCCTAATCCCAACTCTAACCCTAACTTTAGCCGCAACCCTAGTCCTAACTTTAGCCCCAACCCTAACCCTAAATTTAGCCCCAACTCTAACTCTAGCCCTAACTTTAGCCCCAACCCTAACCCTAGCCCTAACCCTAAATTTAGCCCCAGCCCTAACCCTAAATTTAGCCCCAACACTAACCCTAAATTTAGCCCCAACCCTAACCCTAGCCCTAACTCTAACCCTAGCCCTAACCCTAAATTTAGCCCCAACCCTAACCCTAAATTTAGCCCCAACCCTAACCCTAGCCTTAACCCTAGCCCTAACCCTAACCCTAGCCCTAAATTTAGCCCCAACTCCTCTAGCTGCCGGCCGGCAGATCATGGCGCCCGCCATTTTCTTACAGAAGGAAGAAGCCGGCGGCCAGAAGAGGACACAGGAGGACCAAGGGACACCGGTAAGTATGATAGGGTCCCCGAATCCCACTATTTCTCTGTCCTCTGATGTGCGATCACATCGGAGGACAGAGAAATTAAATGGGAAATCGCGTTTTTTGGTGTTTTTTGCGACCGCCGGTAAACGGTTAATTACCGGCGATCGCAACTCGGGGGTCGGTAAAAAAACCCCGAATCATGTTCTCTGGGGTCTCGGCTACCCCCGGTAACCGAGACCCCAGAGAAAATCCGACTCTGGGGGGCGCTATTTACTTTTTCCACAGCGCCGTTAATTAACGGCGCTGTGGTTTAAGTACCCTTAGCGGCCGCCGTTAAAAGGCGTATCGGCGGTCGTTAAGGGGTTAATTACACTTATCTTGTAGAAATCCAATATGTCATAGCTGAGGAATCAAGCTTCAGAGCCACATGCAAATTAGCCTGGAAGTGCATTGGTGGTGTGACGAAGAACTCCAGAAACACTGACATCCCCCATAAGCACTTACAGGATCATTTGCATGTGCCATCAATTCTCAATTTTCTCAGTAATAACACACCCGATTTCCGCAGAACAGGAACTAATTTAATTAGTAAAATCAATCTGACAGGTTCCCCTTAACAGGGTGGTGTTAAAGAAATGTTAATCTAAATCCCTATATATTTGATATCATAATCTAAACTAATGTTTAATATACTTGCATTAAAAATCCCCTACTGCTCACTACCTGTTATTGCATTTACACTGATCAAAAAAAATAAAGGGAACACTTAAACAATAGAATATAACTCCAAGTAAATCAAACTTCTGTGTAATCAAACTGTCCACTTAGGAAGCAACACTGTTTGACAAGAGATATAGCATGAGACGGACTCTACAACCCACACAAGTGGCTCAGGTAGTGCAGGTAGGATGGCACATCAATGCGAGCTGTGGCAAGAAGGTTTGTTGTGTAGTGTCTAGAGGCGCTACCAGGAGACAGGCCAATACACCAGGAGACGTGGAGAGGGCCATAGGAGGGCAACTACCCAGCAGCAGTACTGCTACCTCAGCCTTTGTACAAGGAGGAACAGGAGGAGCACTGCCAGAGCCCTGCAAAATGACCTCCAGAAGGCCACACATGTGCATGTGTCTGCACAGACCATTAGAAACCAACTCCATGAGGATGGTCTGAGTGCCCGCCATCCACAGATGGGGGTTGTGCTCACAGCCCAACACAGTGCAGGACGCTTGGCATTTGCCACAGGACACCAGGCTCACCCATTCCCCATACCTGAATCCAATTGAACACATCTGGGACATCATGTCTCGCACCATCCACCAACGTCACGTTGCACCACAGACTGTCCAGGAGTTGGCGGATGCTTTAGTCCAGGTCTTGGAGGAGATCCTTCAGGAGACCATCTGCCCCCTCATCAGGAGCATGCCTAGGCGTTGTAGGGAGGTCATACAGGCACGTGGAGGCCACACACACTACTAAGCATCATTTCCTTGTCTTGAGGCATTTCCACTAAAGTTGGATCAGCCTGTAACTTCATTTTCCACTTTGATTTTGAGAATCATTCCAAGTCCAGACCTCCGTGGGATATTAGTTGTGATATACGTTGATCATTTTTAGGTTTTATTGTTCTCAACACATTCCACTATGTAATGAATAAAGATTTACAACTGGAATATTTCATTCAGTGATATCTAGGATGTGGGATTTTAGTGTTCCTTTTAATTTTTTGAGCAGTGTATTTCCCCTACTACCTGTGTCATCAGTGACACTCGTTTCAGAGGCAGGGCTAGTCCCAGCATGCTGTGCACTGTGCCATGTGGACAACAACAGCATTCAAGGTTGATTTGATCAGGTGTCATGTGCCCCCAATAGCTGCAGGTGGAATTGCGATGCACACACGGTTGATAACATGTAAAATACTGCTGACAATCTCTGACAGCGGCATTTACCTTGTACTTGTGCTCACTAACTCCATCCATCAGCGCTGTTTTCACATGATCACGGGGTGCCGATGGGTTGGAATGACCACTGGGCTTGGGCAGAAGATCTCCGTGCTTGTCACTGCAGATCTCCTATGAACGCCGACCCGTGGCTGAAGTTCAAAAAGCCCTGCTATGGGTCGCACAATCAATCAGAAAAACACAGCTTGAAGTCTCGTAAGGTGACAATTGAAGCACATAAAAGGTAAAAAAAAAAAAGTTTTAAAAAATAAAACTTTTACCCCAATCAAAATAAAACAAAAAAATATACACACATATTTAGTATTGCTGCTTTCTGAAACAACTGATCTAACAAAATAGAAAGTAAATTAATTTGATCGGTAAACGACGTAACGAGAAAAAAATAAAATTGCCAGAATTATGGGGTTTTTTTAGTCACCACAACATTGCAATAAAATTTAATAACAGGCAATCAAAACATCGTATCTACCCCAAAATGGTATAACCAAAAACATCATGCAAAAAATAGCCCTCACCCAGCCCCAGATTCCAACACTACGGGTGTCGGAAAATAGCACAATTTTCTTTCTTTTTTTTTACAAACTTTTTTTTGCCACTTAAATAAATAAGTAAACTCGTAATGACCTGGGAAATCATAACGTAAGGTCAGATTTAGCATTTAGTGGTAAAAAATAAACAATTGTGGAATTGCACTTTTTTTGCAATTTCCTCGCAATTGAAATTTTTTTCCCTGCATTCCAGTAAACTTTATGGTAAAATCAATGGTGACGTTCAAAAGTACAACTTGTCCTGCAAAAAAGAAGCCCTCACATGGCCATATTGAAAGAAACATAAAAAAGTTATGGCTCTGGGAAGAAGAGGAGCAAAAAACAAAAATGCAAAAACGGAAAATCCCAAGGCTGTAAAGGGGTTAAATACAAAGGATGATCACATCAAATACGGATTTAGTTTCATCATTACATTTTGTTAATTGATAAAAATAAACTAATAACATATTTATTTTTTAATGCATTCTTACATTGCAGCATTTTTTTTCAATGCCAGCCTAAAATGTTTGTATACTGTAGCTTTGACATGGCAATGTGCACTTACGATTTAATTGTGTTCACATGCTTCTGCCACATCATGCATGAAGTGTATCCATGATGCAGTTTCCAGACACATTGTAGATGCATTTAGCCACAATATGTGAACACAGCCTAAGGCCGGCCTCACACTAGCGAGTTTTACGGACGTATGAGCGCATAAACTACGTCCGTAAAATACGCATAACACACGGCCCAATGATTCCCTATGTCCCAGCTCCTATCAGCCGTATTTTACTGATCCGTATTATACGGTCTTGTACGGCCGTACAAAATCGCAGCATGCAGCGTTTGTCACCGAATTGCGCAAAAAAATCGCCAATGAAAGTCTATGGGGGCGAGAAAAATATGGATTACACACGGACCAGCAGTGTGACCTGCGAGAAATACGCACTGGTGTCGCACTGGTGTTAGAAAAGCCGGTAATTCAATTGCCGGCTTTTCATTTCTCCTTCCCAAACCCGACAGGATATGAGACATGGTTTACATACAGTAAACCATCTCATATCCCTTTTTTTTTGCATATTCCACACTACTGTTAGTAGTGTGTATGTGCAAAATTTGGGCGCTGTAGCTGCTAAAATAAAGGGTTAAATGGCGGAAAAAATTGGCGTGGGCTCCCGCACAATTTTCTCCGCCAGAGTGGTAAAGCCAGTGACTGAGGGCAGATATTAATAGCCTAGAGAGGGCCCATGGTTATTGGCCCCCCCCCTGGCTACAAACATCTGCCCCCAGCCACCCCAGAAAAGGCACATCTGGAAGATGCGCCTATTCTGGCACTTGGCCTCTCTCTTCCCATTCCCGTGTAGCGGTGGGATATGGGGTAATGAAGGGTTAATGTCACCTTGCTATTGTAAGGTGACATTAAGCCAGATTAATAATGAAGAGGCGTCAAATATGACACCTATCCATTATTAATCCAATTGTATGAAAGGGTTAAAAAACCACACACACATTATTAATAAGTATTTTAATGAAATAAACACAGGTTGTTTTAATATTTTATTGCTCACTCAATCCACCTGAAGCCCCCGCTCTGAAAAATAATAAACCAACAATATACATACCTTCCGATGATCAGTCACGTCCCACGAAGTAAATCCATCTGAAGGGGTTAAATCATTTTACAGCCAGGAGCTGTGCTAATGCACTCGCTCGTGCCTGTAAACCCTGGGTACTGAAAGGAAAGCTGGGTGATCTGTAGTTACCTTGAGTTGCGGTGATGCGCCCTCTGCTGGATGTCCTCATGAACTGGAGCCTTGGAAAAGTTCCCACGCTCGAGTTCATATGAGGACATCCAGCAGGGGGCGCATCACCGCAACTCAAGGTGACTACAGATCACCCAGCTTTCCTTTCAGTACCCAGGGGTTTAAAGGCATGAGCGAGTGCATTAGCACAGCTCCTGGCTGTAAAATGATTTAACCCCTTCAGATGGATTTACTTCGTGGGACATAACAACGGAAGGTATGGAATATTGTTGTTTGTTTTTTTAACTTTGTTTCAGGACGATGGTCTTCAGATGGATTAAGAGTCTAATAAAATATTACAACAACATGTGTCTTTATTTCATTAAAATACTTTGTAATCATGTGTGTGTGTTTTATTAACCATTTAGTACTATTGGATTAATAATGGATAGGTGTCATAATTGACGCCTCTCTATTATTAATCTGGCTTAATGTCACCTTACAATAGCAAGGTGACATTAACTCTTCATTACCCCATATCCCACCGCTACACGGGAGTGGGAAGAGAGTGGCCAAGTGCCAGAATAGGCGCATCTTCCAGATGTGCCTTTTCTGGGGTGGCTGGGGGCAGATGTTTGTAGCCAGGGGGGGCCAATAACCATGGACCCTCTCTAGGCTATTAATATCTGCCCTCAGTCACTGGCTTTACCACCCTGGCGGAGAAAATTGCGCGGGAGCCCACGCCAATTTTTTCCGCCATTTAACCCTTTATTTTACAAGCTACAGCGCCCAAATTTTGCACATACACACTACTAACATTAGTAGTGTGGGATATGCAAAAAAAAAGGGGATATGAGATGGTTTACTGTATGTAAACCATGTCTCATATCATGTCGGGTTTGGGAAGGAGAAATGAAAAGCCGGCAATTGAATTTTCACATATATCGCGCTGAATTAAATATAAATACAGAATATATATATATATATATGTGTCTCAATGACATATATATATATATATATATATATATATATGTTTTAACGAACATTTGAGCACATAAATCCATTAGATGTTGCTTTTGCAAGCCTGCGAGAAAATATCGCAGTGCGGATGCCATACGGATTACATACGGAGGATGCCATGCGCAAAATACGCTGACACACCCTGCCTACGGATGACATACGGATCACTATTTTGGGGACTTTTCTGCGTATTACGGCCGTAAAAAACGGACCGTATTTACATACGCTGAGTGTGAGGCCGGCCTAAATGTTGGTAGTTCCAACTGATTTTGATGGCTGATTAATGACAATGGTGTATAACAAGATGAATGGCAGACATTAGAGCTGGCTTTGATCTAAATTAGTAGAAGGGAAGTTGTGTTGTAGATGACAGCCAAACTTCCTCCATCATATGCAGAGTGTCTGGCCGCACATATTACATATACGCTGTTGCTAAACCAAGCAAATTTGAAGAATCTTGAAGTGACATTCATAGTCACCAGAAACAACTGTTCAGGCAAACGCTACCAGCCCAGATGCCCCTTAGAAAAACCAAGCTGCCCAGCCCTCGTTTTCCTCGATCGATGATGTCAGGAAATGGTTACCAAAACCCGATAACTCTTTTATTTGCGGTAGTGAAGAAGAACGTGTTCACTTCCACCAACCGGGCAAATTTGCCATTTATTTGGGCGCATTCCTGTAGCATCTATACTAAATTATTAGAGAAAACAAGTAGTAATAGGCAAAGTGGAAGGCGAGCACAATGGAATATCCTGCATGACATAATACACCATTACGGAGCTTTAGGTAGCAAAATGAACAGGAATAAATGAAATGATACAAAGTTTAAAAACTGGTCAATAACTTGAGCTACACAGGAGGGAAATTCTCACAACAAAAAGAATCCTAAATTTAGAAAGTGCCGTTATAGGCAGCTTCTCAGATCAGACTGAAGTGCAGAGGGAACTGTGCTCCACTTCCTGTAAGTAGTATTGTAAAACCAGCAGACAAAGCAGACAGATAAGGAAATCACTTTCTTTACACAAGACAGATGTGCAGTTTATCTGCCGTCACAATTTCTGCAATGCACCAAAATCGCACATGACACCATAAAGACACATACTAATCCCCTACGCGTGGGACAAACTTATGTCTCACCAACAATGGGCGATATGTGCTGGTTCCTATTCACACTGGTAAAATATTACTGCACAGCAGAAAACAAGTCAGAATACCGGGACCTGCTTTTTACATATGGAGTAGCAGTAACATTGTAGCATACATGGACAGTGGTAATAAGAGCCCCTATAGTATGCATTCATATAGCAGAGTCGTCCATACTCTGTGTGCCGTCAGGTACGGCCTCCGACCAGTATAATATTCCCTGCAAGGGGTAATGCAACTAAGGAAGAATATCTGAAACATAGCAAGCATGGAAGCATGATCTAATTTATGTTTCTCATATAATCATAATTACAAACATAATGGATTGTATTACAGATCTGTAATTAGCTGGTGTGCATGAGCTTTAAAGAAGCACTCCCATCAAAGTTTTCATCCTGAAGAAACAGGAAGACTCTCTCCTTTGCATGAGTCATCACCCCTTTAAACTGCTCTGCTCTTCCCCCCTGCCAGGGTCTTTGTGTAGTGATGTAGAATTGTAGTTCTAATGATGACTGATAAGGTGAAAAGAGGCCTCCTGTTTGTACATAGAGCTTAGGAGGATTCAGCTAGTCAGTTTTATTTATCAAGTAATGTCACAGACCTAATGGAAAAGAGAAGCATTAACTGGGTAGATAGGCAAAATGAGCAATTGTAAGTACACAGTGCTATATAATATGATGACTGCAATATATTAAGAGGACAGCATTTGTGATGCAAGTGCTTCTTTAAAGAGGCTTTCCACTACATGCATATTGATTACCTATCCTTAGGATGGATAATTATCTATATTGATTACAATCGATAGCAGCTCGTCGGGGGCTGACACATGGCACTCCTCACCATCAGCTGTCTGTGGTGTACTGTGCGCAGCACCCCCACTCCATCACACCTTTAGCAGCCATTTCCAGGTCCTGCAGATAAACATCTATTATTTTAGTGTGAACTTATCTACAATAACTGGCAGTAGCAAGTAAATCGTGTGATGAAGCCGGGCTGCACGGTTCACACCCGGCCGGTGACCGAGGTAATGATAACTAATTAGTGCAAGTTCCGGTAGTCAGTTCCCGTGATCTGTTATTGATGACCCACCATAAGTATAGGTCATCAATACCATAAGCCTGGAGCATCCCTTTAAGTGTGGAAAACCCCTTTAACAAGTTACTAGTTTCTCTAGGTGGAAAGGAATTGATGACAAATATTCCATTCCACTGACATCTCAGCTAGTATACAAGGCATTGTGCTGTGGAGTGGCGTTGCCGGCCTACCCACTCAGAAGCATCATATTCCAAACATTTTTAGAGAGAACACATATTCTCCATGGCATCAAGCAGCCCACTCTTCAAAAATAGCTTCACTAGCAGCATACAGCTGCAGTCTGCCAGGGTTACAGCATACTTGGCAAAGCACACAAAGGGGAAATCCTTTACCTCATTAGAATCATCTAAAGGTACCGTTCAATTACCCAAATGGGGACTTTCTGAGACATCATAGAAAACAGTGGCCTCTAAACATGTGAAAGGGAAACTCCGAAACCACATGGGTAACAGGCGCAGCAGCCTTGTATAGGACTGTGTAGCGCCTTGTCCATATCTGGAAAATGCAAATGGAATAAATACTGACATGTGGAAAACTGCAACACATCAGATGAAGAAACAGGTACCGAAATGCTATAAAAATGTGAATAGTAAATACAGATAGTAGAAGAGTTACACAGTACAGAATGGCCTGCAGACTGCTCCTCTAAAATCACTGTATCCAGTCAAGGAAAACTACTGATACATTTTATCTGCCTTGATACATTGTAGCAAAGTATCAGATAATTTAGCTTACTAATACCTAGACTGGATTCCATTCCAGGGGTCTCGACCGGGTCTCAACAAGTCTGCAATCTCTGTGCATAAAATACAAGAGTGTTCTTATTCACTCACAGCAAGCGGAGATTGTACAAACTATGAGGATCTGGAACACTAAGTTGCACAACTTTCTGTTATAAAACAGTTAAATTGTATTTTTCATATTTTTAATTTAGCATCTGAAGGAGTGACCACTCCTCTGGTCACAAGTGATACAGAGTAAACCACAACCAACTTGTGCAAGGCTATAAGATTGTAAGTAAAACTATAGCCAAATCCGTCAGCTCAGAAGCACAGTATATTATATACTATATGACAAAATAAACCTAGCATTGCGGAAAAATAGGGTTGTTCTACAAAGGTCAAGCAGTCAAATAATGGCTGGATCCATGGTACAAGACTATCAGAACTTTCTATTGATTCTGAGCAGAGGTTACTTAGAACCAGGGCTGTGGAGTTGGTAAGCCAAACCTCTGACTCCACAGCACTGGTCACTATTGAGCATTTACGTAAAGTGCAGCACAGATTCATCTCAACTAAAAGCCGAGATCCTTAGATCAGGAACAGAACAGACATTTATAGGACATTACATGACACCGGCTCAGACCCCACAGCCCTGCCTCACTACTGAGCATCTACATAAAGTGCAGCACAGATTCATCTCAACTAAAAGCCGAGATCCTTAGATCAGGAACAGAACAGACATTTATAAAACATTTCATGACATCGGCTCAGACCCCACAGCACTGCATCACTACTGAGCATGTACATGAAGTGCAGCACAGATTCATCTCAACTAAAAGCCGAGATCCTTAGCTCAGGAACAGAACAGACATTTATAGGACATTACATGACACCGGCTCAGACCCCACAGCCCTGCCTCACTACTGAGCATCTACATAAAGTGCAGCACAGATTCATCTCAACTAGAAGCTAAGATCCTTAGATCAGGAACAGAACAGACATTTATAGAACATTACATGACACTGGCTCAGACCCCACAGCCCTGCCTCACTACTGAGCATGTACATAAAGTGTAGCACAGATTCATCTCAACTAAAAGCCAAGATCCTTAGATCAGGAACAGAACAGACATTTATAAAACATTTCATGACATCGGCTCAGACCCCACAGCACTGCCTCACTACTGAGCATGTACATAAAGTGCAGCACAGATTCATCTCAACTAGAAGCCGAGATCCTGAGATCAGGAACAGAACAGACATTTATAGGACATTACATGACACCGGCTCAGACCCCACAGCCCTGCCTCACTACTGAGCATGTACATAAAGTGCAGCACAGATTCATCTCAACTAGAAGCCGAGATCCTTAGATCAGGAACAGAACAGACATTTATAGAACATTACATCACACCGGCTCAGACCCCACAGCCCTGCCTCACTACTGAGCATGTACATAAAGTGCAGCACAGATTCATCTCAACTAAAAGCCGAGATCCTGAGATCAGGAACAGAACAGACATGTATAGGACATTTCATTTACAGCACATCCTGCCCTGAACTACTGTACCCAATTTATTATATATTTTAGGAGTAGTAGTGCATTTTATACCGACTCCACCAAAATGGACACAGACCCCAAAGCCCTGGTAGAATTTCTCCTCTACACTAAGACCAGAACCTGAACAGCTAGCCAGTATATGAAGGACTTGGCACATAAAACTAGAAAAACGTATCCGCCTACACTAGGATGCAAGTCGACATTCTCGGTGACCACACACTGAAGGCCTACAAAGGTAGATTATAGGCTTGTACATATCTGAAGCCAAACAGTCTGACAGTCTGTAGTTATACTGAATGCGGACCCTGACCCCTCATTTACATACACACTTTTGGGCAGACACATCAGGCAGTTTACTACAGTAAAATTGTTTGAAACATTGCAATTTTTTTGTGCAAACATGTTGTGACTATTTTCATTATGTAACTCTCACCTTGAAAAGTGGGTGAAAGGTTGAGCAAGCCAGGCAAATTTATCATAATTTATGCCACAGAAGTGACCTGAATTACGACAGAAATGTACTCTAGCGACGTTCATTTCTTGTAGTGAAGCATGGTAGTTAAAAGTTGCATCAAATTCATAGTTTAATACAAAAATGTACTAAAATCTGATTGAGAACAGTATAGACATCTACTGAGACAACCTACAAGAAAACCAGAATAGCTTGTGTAACATAGTAACATAGTAACATAGTTAGTAAGGCCGAAAAAAGACATTTGTCCATCCAGTTCAGCCTATATTCCTATATTCCATCATAATAAATCCCCTGATCTACATCCTTCTACAGAACCTAATAATTGTATGATACAATATTGTTCTGCTCCAGGAAGACATCCAGGCCTCTCTTGAACCCCTCGACTGAGTTCGCCATCACCACCTCCTCAGGCAAGCAATTCCAGATTCTCACTGCCCTAACAGTAAAGAATCCTCTTCTATGTTGGTGGAAAAACCTTCTCTCCTCCAGACGCAAAGAATGCCCCCTTGTGCCCGTCACCTTCCTTGGTATAAACAGATCCTCAGCGAGATATTTGTATTGTCCCCTTATATACTTATACATGGTTATTAGGTCGCCCCTCAGTCGTCTTTTTTCTAGACTAAATAATCCTAATTTCGCTAATCTATCTGGGTATTGTAGTTCTCCCATCCCCTTTATTAACTTTGTTGCCCTCCTTTGTACTCTCTCTAGTTCCATTATATCCTTCCTGAGCACCGGTGCCCAAAACTGGACACAGTACTCCATGTGCGGTCTAACTAGGGATTTGTACAGAGGCAGTATAATGCTCTCATCATGTGTATCCAGACCTCTTTTAATGCACCCCATGATCCTGTTTGCCTTGGCAGCTGCTGCTTGGCACTGGCTGCTCCAGGTAAGTTTATCATTAACTAGGATCCCCAAGTCCTTCTCCCTGTCAGATTTACCCAGTGGTTTCCCGTTCAGTGTGTAATGGTGATATTGATTCCTTCTTCCCATGTGTATAACCTTACATTTATCATTGTTAAACCTCATCTGCCACCTTTCAGCCCAAGTTTCCAACTTATCCAGATCCATCTGTAGCAGAATGCTATCTTCTCTTGTATTAACTGCTTTACATAGTTTTGTATCATCTGCAAATATCAATATTTTACTGTGTAAACCTTCTACCAGATCATTAATGAATATGTTGAAGAGAACAGGTCCCAATACCGACCCCTGCGGTACCCCACTGGTCACAGCGACCCAGTTAGAGACTATACCATTTATAACCACCCTCTGCTTTCTATCACTAAGCCAGTTACTAACCCATTTACACACATTTTCCCCCAGACCAAGCATTCTCATTTTGTGTACCAACCTCTTGTGCGGCACGGTATCAAACGCTTTGGAAAAATCGAGATATACCACGTCCAATGACTCACCGTGGTCCAGCCTATAGCTTACCTCTTCATAAAAACTGATTAGATTGGTTTGACATGAGCGATTTCTCATAAACCCATGCTGATATGGAGTTAAACAGTTATTCTCATTGAGATAATCCAGAATAACATCCTTCAGAAACCCTTCAAATATTTTACCAACAGTAGAGGTTAGACTTACTGGCCTATAATTTCCAGGTTCACTTTTAGAGCCCTTTTTGAATATTGGCACCGCACCATAGAAAAGCATGTAACACCGAAGTAACGTGGAGTGATGTCATCAGAAATGTCGGCATTTAACAAAGGTCACAACGTTCAGAAAAGAGCTTTGACTCTTTAGATTATAAACATAGTTTCAATTACCAGTATCTTTACACTTGGCATGTACTAGAAATACAATATAATGGTGAAGCTAGCTAGCTAGAGATATAGATAGATAGATAGATAGATAGATAGATAGATAGATATGGGATGGATAGATAGATAGATAGATAGATAGATAGATAGATAGATAGATATGGGATAGATAGATAGATAGATAGATAGATAGATAGATAGATAGATAGATAGATAGATAGATATGGGATAGATAGATAGATATGGGATAGATAGATATGGGATAGATAGATAGATAGATAGATAGATAGATAGATAGATAGATAGATAGATAGATAGATAGATATGGGATAGATAGATAGATAGATAGATAGATAGATAGATATGGGATAGATAGATATGGGATAGATAGATGGATGGATAGATGGATGGATAGATAATAGATAGATAGAAAGATAGATAGATAGATAGATATGGGATAGATAGATAGATAGATAGATAGATAGATAGATAGATATACAGATAGATATGGTATAGATAGATAATGGATGGATAGATGGATGAATGGATAGATAATAGATAGATGGATATCTGTACCCAGGAGCGAAACGTCGCCACATGGGCTATTAAAAACACTTTATAACTTTGGATTTGGTGTGCTGCCTCAACTTTTTTGAAAAAGTAGATAGATAGATAGATAGATAGATAGATAGATAGATAGATAGATAGATAGATAGATAGATATGGGATAGATAGATCGATAGATAGGGATAGATAGATATGGGATAGATATATATGGGATAGATAAATAGATAGATAATTTATTACATGCAGTTCATCACAGAGGAAAGAGTTAAAAACAAATTATACTCTTGATTTCCTAATTCCAGGTATAGTTCGATGGGTGCAGCTTCCAGGAAAAGAAACTTCTGTATGCTGACTATGCCATAATGGAAGCTATGCTGCCTGGCACAGCACTAAGTGCAATCTAGGAATATAACCTTCTCTTCCACTACACGTAACAAAAGGCGATATTGTCTATAGAGAATGACGCAGTCTGCATGCTGGAAGGAAGACATGTTTAAAAAGCTTTTATAAGGTTAAATGTGTGGCTTGGCTGGGCTAGCTCTAAATTCCACCCAAACCACAAACTAAACAGTCCCTCTAATTAGCTATTTCCTTTTCATAGCTGCAATCCCTGTAGTTTTAGTGAGTATATCATAAAAACATGTGAAACCTGTCCAACTGCCTTACATATATACTACAAGTAAAGCAACACCAAGACCCAGGGAAACGTCATCCTGCCCAGAAACCTAGAAAAGCCTATGGGGAAAATGAAAGGAATCTTAACAGGTTTTTACAAGGAGTGACACTTTATTAGCAAAGACGCAACCAGGTAAAATGTCACATTTGCTATAGATTAATTAGGCTGGGTTCACATATTTCCATTGCAACAGGATCAGTTTTTTGAGCCTGATGCAACTAAACAGGATTACAAGCAAATGCAGCAGTTGTCATCAGGCTTTCTTACCATTTTACTGCCAGGCGCTGGTCTGGGGATGGATCAGAATGTTACATGAGATGCTGATATATATTATATTACATATATAGTTATTTATTATGCCTTGTTTAAATAGCGCCATCATATTCCGTAGAGCTTTATTTACATTGTCAGCAATGTCCCCTTGGGAGCTCACAATCTAAATTCCCTATCAGTATGTCTTCCGAGTATGGGAGGAAAGTGGAGCACCCAGAGGAAACCTACACAACACGGAGAGAATATTATAATATACTATCATTTATATATACTGTATATTGTAGTTCCATACTATAAAACATATGTATATAAGTATAATGAAGGGTAGGTGAAGAATATCTATTTCATCTATGATGACAGTTATGAGAAAGAATTGCTCTGCCATTAAATTTCCCAGCCAAGATTGGTATAGACTGAAAAAACGATAAAATGTGGTCTGTGGTCTGAATTACAGTGTCATGTTAAAGTTTGGGCACCCCTGGTCAAATTTACTGTTATTGTGAACAGTTAATCAAGTTGAAGATGAAATGATCTCTAAAAGGCCTAAAGTTAAAGATGACGTATCTCCTTTGTATTTTTGGCAACACCAAAAAAAAATCTACCGTATATACTCGGTATAAGCCGAGATTTTCAGCCCACTTTTTTGGGTTGAAAGTGACCCTCTCGGCTTATACTCAAGTCAGTGTCGTTGTGGGGTCAGCGGCGCGGTGACATACTTACCTGTTCCTGGCGCTGTCCCTGCATGTCCCATGGTCTCCGGGCAGCGCTTCCTGTGTTCAGCGGTCACGTGGTACCGCTCATTAAAGTAATGAATATGCACGCATATTCATTACTCTAATGAGCGGTACGTGACCGCTAAACACAGGAAGATGCCGCCGGCTCCCGGAGACCATCTGACAGTGAGACGCTGCCAGGGACCGCGCCGGGAGCAGGTGAGTATATCAGGGGAGGGGGAGCATTGCGCGATAGTCACCTTCCTCGTTCCATCGCTGCGCGCTGCTCTGTCTTCCGTCCTCTGGCTGTGACTGGACAGGTCAGAGGGCGCGATGACGCGATTAGTGCGCACCGCCCTCTGCCTGAACAGTCAGTGCCGAGGATGGAAGACAGAGCAGCGCGCAGTGATGGAACGTGGAAGGTGACTATCGCAAGTGCCGGGGGCCTGAGCGAAGAGAGGTGAGTATGTGATTTTTTTTATTTTAATCGCAGCAACAGCAAATGGGGCAAATGTGTGGAGCATCTTATGGGGCATATATGAGGAGCATCTTATGGGGCATATATGAGGAGCATCTTATGGGTCATATATGAGGAGCATCTTATGGGGCATATATGAGGTGCATCTTATGGGGCATAATGTGTGGAGCATCTCATGAGGCCCCTAATGTGTGGAGCATCTCATGGGGCCACAATGTATGGAGCATCGTATGGGGCCATAATGTATGGAGCATCTCATGGGGCCATAATGTGTGGAGCATCTTATGGGGCCATAATGTGTGGAGCATCTTATGGGGCCAACAACCTTTATGCAGCATTGTATGGGGCAAATGTTTCTATGGAGCATCTTATGGGGCCATTTTTAACCTTTGCGCAGCATTATTTGGGGCCCATCATGAACTGTATGGAGCATTATATGGGGCTCCTGATTCAATATGGATATTCAAAAACACTTAACCTACTGATGTCTCAATTAATTTTACTTTTATTGGTATCTATTTTTATTTTTCACGTTAACCGGTAGCTGCTGCATTTCCCACCCTAGGCTTATACTCGAGTCAATAAGTTTTCCCAGTTTTTTTGTGGCAAAATTAGGGGGGTCGGCTTATACTCGGGTTGGCTTATACTCGAGTATATACGGTATATATTGTCATTTTTTTTTCATTTTAAAAATTACAAAATGAAAATTGGGCCAATGCAAAAGTTTTGGGCACCCTAGGAAATTTGTGTACTCAGACAACTTAGACCAAGGTTTCAGACCTTAATTAGTCTGTTAGGGTTATGGCATGTTCACTATCATCGTTAGGAAAGGCCAGATGATGCATAGTTCCCAGCTTTATAAAAACCCAGCCTCCTCTATCCTTGTGTCAAAAAACAGTAGCCATGGGTTCTTATAAGCAGGTGTCTAGTGCTCTGAAAATGGTGGAGGCCCACAAAGCAGGAAAAGGCTATAAGAAGATAGCACAGGGTTTTCCAGTAGCCCTTTCCTCAGTTTGAAATGTAATTTAGAAATGGCAGTTAACAGGAACAACAAAGGTCAAGATAAGGTCTGGAAGACCAAGCAAAATTCCAGTGAGAGCTGTTCGTAGGATTGCTAGAGAGGCAAATCAAAACCTCTGCCTGACTGCAAAAGACCTTCATAAAGATTTAGCAGACTCTGGAGTTGTGATATATTGTTCTACTGTTCAAAAACACCTGCACAAATATGGCCTTCATGGAAGAGTCATCAGAAGAAAACCTCTCCTTCTTCCTCACCATAAAATTCAGCGTGTGAAGTATGCAAAAAAACATCTAAACAAGCCTGATGCATTTTGGAAACAAGTCCTGTGGACAGATGAGGTTAAAATAAAATTCTTTGGCCATAATGATCAAAGATATGTGTGGAGAAAAAAAAGTGCACAGAATTTTAGGTAAAGAACATCTCGCCAAACATCAAGCATGGGAATGGATCAATCATACTTTGGGGTTGTGTTGCAGACAATGGCACAGGGAACATTTGAAGTTCAAAGAGGATGGCTTCTACAAAAGGATAATGATCCTAAACACATATCAAAATCCACAATAGACTACCTCAAAAGGCACAAGTTGAAGGTTTTACAATGGCCCTCACAGTCCCCTGTTCTGAACATCATTGAAAATCTGTGACTAAACCTCAAAATAGCAGTGCATGCAAGATGACCCAGAAATCTCACAGACCTGGAAGAATTTTCCAAGGAAGAATGGATGAAATGTCCTCAAACAAGAACTGAGAGACTCTTGGCTGGCTACAAAAAGCGTTTACACGCTGTGATACTTTCAAAAGGGGATGTTACTAGGTACTAACCATGCAGGGTGTCAAAACTTTTACATTGGCCCATTTTCCTTTTTGCAATTTTTAAAATTTAAAAGATATATTATTTTGTTGCCTAAAATGCATAGGAAATTTGTCATCTTTAACTTTTAGCATTTTATAGATCATTTCATCTTCAGCAAGATTAACTACTCATAATGATGCCAATTTTGTCCAGGGGGGCCCAAACTTTTGCATGTCACTGTGCATCAAATCAAGTTAACCATAATATAGCTGAAATATATGTTAACACACCAAGAATACAACAAAAATTCATCTGTGGGAAAATTTTGTAAACATGATTCTAATTTGATCTCTAATTTAATATCTCTTCAAGTGAACCGAGCTGAGGGTCAAATAAAAAATTGCAACATTGTGCTAAGTATAAAGCACCTTCTGACAAAAGAGTGATAAAGATGAAGATTTGATAGGTTTTGCCCAGAGGCCTAACATCTACCATCATCACACTTTTGTGCGGACCTCATTTTCAAGAGACAAGTCTACAAAGTTGGCTTAATGACAGACCAAAGTAGGTCTGTGCTTTTGCCTAGACTCAAGGACCTTATATGATGATCGATCCTACGATTGATCGTAAAGGACATTCTTTCCTGTTCATCATCCTGTCTGTACATTGTCAGTGAGCAAACAATCAGCCATAGTTTACTTGATAGTCACTGATACTATCTTTTATGCTGACCTAAAGATCATGCTTGGTAGTCAGTACATGCAACGGAGCATGCAGGGTATATGCCAACAACACCGGCCTAGAGGGATTCACATGGACGATAGAACAAAACCATAACTGCACCACGTATTATATAGTAGACAGGAACTGGTTACAGGTAGTATATCTGCCCATGTAAGAGGGTCTTGCAGAGCTCTATTCATCCCCAAAGGGTAACTAATATCAATTAAGCCGTTCTCTAAGGACTCACTACTGTCCCTCACTAGACCGCAGCTGAAGCCTGAGCTGGCCATGACAATGAAGCCGTGCTGTCAGGAGTCTCGTGGGATGGAGCACTGGAAATACTACAAGTGTCAACTGTACAACTCAATGATCAAGTAATAACTGAGCGGCACTGGCATGAGCCACCCCGCAGTAGGCCTGTATGCCCATTCAGTGGTATCAAGCAGAAGGATATAACTGAGAGAAACTGCAAAGACCATAGGAAAGAACATTTATAGACAGCGTGATCACCGGTACAGGAAGTAAACAGCTTGGGAGACAATCCATCAGAACAAGCAGGAAGTAGGATGAGCGAGGCAAAGGCACAGGATCAGGAGCAAAGGATCTTGCTATGATTAAGGACTATGATTGTTCAAAACGCGTCAGTTAATCTTTCGCCCTTCTGAGATGGACTTCAATTTGTGGACAATAAAATTGGTAAATCTTATCTTCAGAAGAATGCTGGGCCTCCCATATTTGTGTTACACAAAATATCTTAGTTACAAAAAAGGATGGATTTCGGAGGAACTAAGATTGAAAGGTGTCCGTAACCACTATTTGATGAGATCTACAGGTCATGTAATGTAGGTGGGACATTAGATAAGTGGAAAACCCACTGAAATGGTTTTGATCTGCCAAAAATATCTAACATCTACGGACAGCTTTATCCTCCTCTGCCATCCCGTGTCCACCAATCACACTCCTCTGCTATCTCATGTCCTATAGTCACAGACTCCCCTGCCATGCCGTGTCCACTAATCACAGACTCCCCTGCCGTGTCCACTAATCACAGACTTCCCTGCCATGCCATGTCCACTAATCACAGACTCCGCTGCCGTGTCCACTAATCACAGACTCCCTTGCCGTGTCCACTAATCAGACTTCCCTGCCATGCCATGTCCACTAATCACAGACTCCGCTGCCGTGTCCACTAATCACAGACTCCCCTGCCGTGTCCACTAATCACAGACTTCCCTGCCATGCCATGTCCACTAATCACAGACTCCTCTGCCATGTCCACTAATCACAGACTCCCCTGCCGTGTCCACTAATCACAGGCTCCCCTGTCATGCCGTGTCCACTAATCAGACTCCGCTGCCATGTCCACTAATCACAGACTCCCCTGCCGTGTCCACTAATCACAGACTCCCCTGCCGTGTCCACTAATCACAGACTCCCCTGCCATGTCCACTAATCAGACTCCCCTGCCGTGTCCACTAATCACAGACTCCCCTGCCGTTTCCGCTAATTCCAGACTCCCCTGCCGTGTCCACTAATCACAGACTCCTCTGATATTTCGTGTCCACTAATCACAGACTCCCCTGCCGTGTCCACTAATCACAGACTCCCCTGCCATGCCGTGTCCACTAATCACAGACTCCCCTGCCGTGTCCACTAATCACAGACTCCCCTGCCGTGTCCACTAATCACAGACTCCCCTGCCGTGTCCACTAATCAGACTCCCCTGCCGTGTCCACTAATCACAGACTCCCCTGCCGTGTCCACTAATCAGACTCCCCTGCCATGCCGTGTCCACTAATCAGACTCCCCTGCCATGCCGTGTCCACTAATCAGACTCCCCTGCCATGCCGTGTCCATTAATCACGGACTCCCCTGCCATGCCGTGTCCACTAATCACAGACTCCCCTGCCGTGTCCACTAATCACAGACTCCCCTGCCATGCCGTGTCCACTAATCACAGACTCCCCTGCCATGCCGTGTCCACTAATCACAGACTCCCCTGCCGTGTCCACTAATCACAGACTCCCCTGCCGTGTCCTCTAATCACAGACTCCCCTGCCATGTCCACTAATCACAGACTCCTCTGATATTTACTGTCCACTAATCACAGACTCCCCTGCCGTGTCCACTAATCACAAGACTCCCCTGCCATGCCGTGTCCACTAATCACAGACTCCCCTGCCATGTCCACTAATCACAGACTCCCCTGCCGTGTCCACTAATCACAGACTCCCCTGCCGTGTCCACTAATCACAGACTCCCCTGCCGTGTCCACTAATCACAGACTCCCCTGCCGTGTCCACTAATCAGACTCCCCTGCCGTGTCCACTAATCACAGACTCCCCTGCCGTGTCCACTAATCACAGACTCCCCTGCCATGCCGTGTCCACTAACCACAGACTCCCCTGCCGTGTCCACTAATCACAGACTCCCCTGCCGTGTCCACTAATCACAGACTCCCCTGCCGTGTCCACTAATCACAGACTCCCCTGCCGTGTCCACTAATCACAGACTCCCCTGCCATGCCGTGTCCACTAACCACAGACTCCCCTGCCGTGTCCACTAATCACAGACACCCCTGCCGTGTCCACTAACCACAGACTCCCCTGCCGTGTCCACTAATCACAGACTCCCCTGCCGTGTCCACTAATCACAGACTCCCCTGCCGTGTCCACTAATCACAGACTCCCCTGCCATGCCGTGTCCACTAACCACAGACTCCCCTGCCGTGTCCACTAACCACAGACTCCCCTGCCGTGTCCACTAATCACAGACACCCCTGCCGTGTCCACTAATCACAGACTCCTTTGCTATTTCATATCTACTAATCAGGTCTTCCTTGCCATCCCGTATCCACTAATCACAGGCGCCCCTATTATGTGTCCACTAGTGGTGGATTTTCTTGCCATCTCGTGTACACTAATCTCAGACTCCTCAGCCATCTTGTGTCCACTATTTGCTTACAGTTCCTGTCCCCATATTACAGGTTCCCCTGCCATCTTGTGTCATGAACTACCCTGCTATATTCTGCCTTGATAATGACAGCAGAACACAGTTTTTGTTCACCCCAATGACCACATGAAAGTTGAAGCTGATGGTCACAATGTGGATTATTTTGACTGGGATCCTTCCAAACTAGACACATGTCTCAGCCCTGGGGGGCACTACAGTCGCTGTGTGCTACATTTGGTCCAGGACAGATCCATATACGTAGTGACACCTATAGGAACATGACCTCAGAGCATCCATGGTGCCAGACATTCTGCCAGTGATGGAGAGCAGTGTCACACCTGCCAGCAGCACAGGCCTCTCGGCACAGGCTGCCCATCCATCCAGTCACAGCTGTGGCTGCAGACGGTCGCAGCCTCTCACCACAACTCTCTTTCCGTACATTGAGATATATCAAGGTGCTATATTCATTAACTCATTCCTTGCCGGACACCTCAGCCTGCAAACGGCGGCATTCTCCCCGGCACGGGCCTCACGGGGTTAAATGCACGAGCCACTTAACCCTGCCATCGCTGGTGGCCGGGTGCGTGCTGGCGGTGAAGTTGCCCTCATTTCGTCACCCACCTCCAGGGTCCGGATCTCCTGCTGGGTCAGGTCGTTAGAGGCGGCGCACTGTGTGCGGAGCCCCCGCAGGTTGGACATGGAGATGTCGATCATGTTCTGGAGGAGCTCGCAGTGCTCCCGGGCGGACAGGGCCGACCTCTCCCCGCTCCCCAGCACGTCGCCCCCCGGCTTCTTGTCTAGCAGCTTCCGACTCTCCATCTTCTCGGCATCGGGAAGGGATGATTACACCGGGACAGCGACCTCTCCTCCGGGCACTGTACGGACCGGGCAATCAGATCGGAGGGACCGGGCGTGCAGGGTCGGCCATGTACAGTTACCGATAGCCAAAGTGGCGATGTGCACGAAGAAAGGTGCCAGAGCGCCGGGCATCAATGCAGGGTGGGGATTACAGAAAGTCCGTCCGAGCCGCGTCACTCCCCCAGCTCGGCGATGGAGGCACGGACCAGGGAGGGAGGGGGTCGCGACCGGCGGCGACTATTGGGATCCCATCCAAATAATAGTGAGGGCAGTCATATCCTGACAGCAGCGCCGCACAGCACTGGCCCGGCGCTTCCCCCTCTCTGGGCTTGTAATGTCAGGCAGAGCTCGGGTCACAAGCAAGGGATTGTGGGGCTTGTAGTCTCCAGCAGGAGATCACACACGGTGCAGGGGATGCTGCTGTCACTTGTCTGCTGCGTAATACTTTCACTTTAGGTGAGAAGCCGCCGAGCCAGGCTGTGTGTGCCGCTGCTAGTCACTGCTGGTAGTCACGGCTTACTGCTGGTAGTCACTGCTGGTAGTCACTGCTGGTAGTCACTGCTTACTGCTGGTAGCCACTGCTGGTAGTCACTGCTTACTGCTGGTAGCCACTGCTGGTAGTCACTGCTTACTGCTGGTAGCCACTGCTGGTAGTCACTGCTTACTGCTGGTAGCCACTGCTGGTAGTCACTGCTTACTGCTGGTAGTCACTGCTGGTAGCCACTGCTGGTAGTCACTGCTTACTGCTGGTAGTCACTGCTTACTGCTGGTAGTCACTGCTGGTAGTCACTGCTTACTGCTGGTAGTCACTGCTGGTAGTCACTGCTGGTAGTTACTGCTGGTAGTCACTGCTTACTGCTGGTAGCCACTGCTGGTAGTCACGGCTTACTGCTGGTAGTCACTGCTGGTAGTCACTGCTTACTGCTGGTAGTCACTGCTGGTAGTCACTGCTTACTGCTGGTAGCCACTGCTGGTAGTCACTGCTTACTGCTGGTAGCCACTGCTGGTAGTCACTGCTTACTGCTGGTAGTCACTGCTTACTGCTGGTAGCCACTGCTGGTAGTCACTGCTTACTGCTGGTAGCCAATGCTGGTAGTCCCTGCTTACTGCTGGTAGTCACTGCTTACTGCTGGTAGTCACTGCTGGTAGTCACTGCTGGTAGTCACTGCTTACTGCTGGTAGTCACTGCTGGTAGTCACTGCTGGTAGTCACTGCTTACTGCTGGTAGTTACTGCTGGTAGTCACTGCTTACTGCTGGTAGCCACTGCTGGTAGTCACTGCTGGTAGTCACTGCTTACTGCTGGTAGTTACTGCTGGTAGTCACGGCTTACTGCTGGTAGTCACTGCTGGTAGTCACTGCTTACTGCTGGTAGCCACTGCTGGTAGTCACTGCTGGTAGTCACTGCTTACTGCTGGTAGCCACTGCTGGTAGTCACGGCTTACTGCTGGTAGTTACTGCTGGTAGTCACGGCTTACTGCTGGTAGCCACTGCTGGTAGTCACTGCTGGTAGTCACTGCTGGTAGTCACTGCTTACTGCTGGTAGTCACTGCTGGTAGTCACTGCTGGTAGTCACTGCTTACTGCTGGTAGCCACTGCTGGTAGTCACGGCTTACTGCTGGTAGTTACTGCTGGTAGTCACGGCTTACTGCTGGTAGCCACTGCTGGTAGTCACTGCTTACTGCTGGTAGTCACTGCTGGTAGTCACTGCTTACTGCTGGTAGTCACTGCTGGTAGTCACTGCTGGTAGTCACTGCTTACTGCTGGTAGCCACTGCTGGTAGTCACTGCTGGTAGTCACTGCTTACTGCTGGTAGTCACTGCTTACTGCTGGTAGTCACTGCTGGTAGTCACTGCTAACTGCTGGTAGCCTTTGCTGGTAGTCACTGCTAACTGCTGGTAGCCACTGCTGCTAGTCACTGCTAACTGCTGGTAGTCACTGCTGGTAGTCACTGCTTACTGCTGGTAGTCACTGCTTACTGCTGGTAGCCACTGCTGGTAGCCACTGCTTACTGCTGGTAGTGACTGCTGGTAGTCACTGCTTACTGCTGGTAGTCACTGCTGGTAGTCACTGCCTACTGCTGGTAGTCACTGCTGGTAGTCACTGCTTACTGCTGGTAGTCACTGCTGGTAGTCACTGCCTACTGCTGGTAGTCACTGCTGGTAGTCACTGCTTACTGCTGGTAGTCACTGCTGGTAGTCACTGCTTACTGCTGGTAGCCACTGCTGGTAGCCACTGCTTACTGCTGGTAGTGACTGCTGGTAGTCACTGCTTACTGCTGGTAGTGACTGCTGGTAGTCACTGCCTACTGCTGGTAGCCACTGCTGGTAGTCACTGCTTACTGCTGGTAGCCACTGCTGGTAGTCACTGCTTACTGCTGGTAGTCACTGCTGGTAGCCACTGCTTACTGCTGGTAGTCACTGCTTACTGCTGGTAGCCACTGCTGGTAGCCACTGCTTACTGCTGGTAGTGACTGCTGGTAGTCACTGCTTACTGCTGGTAGTCACTGCTGGTAGTCACTGCCTACTGCTGGTAGCCACTGCTGGTAGTCACTGCTTACTGCTGGTAGCCACTGCTGGTAGCCACTGCTTACTGCTGGTAGTCACTGCTTACTGCTGGTAGCCACTGCTGGTAGCCACTGCTTACTGCTGGTAGTGACTGCTGGTAGTCACTGCTTACTGCTGGTAGTCACTGCTGGTAGTCACTGCTGGTAGTCACTGCTGGTAGCCACTGCTGGTAGTCACTGCTTACTGCTGGTAGCCACTGCTGGTAGTCACTGCTTACTGCTGGTAGTCACTGCTGGTAGCCACTGCTTACTGCTGGTAGTGACTGCTGGTAGTCACTGCTTACTGCTGGTAGTCACTGCTGGTAGTCACTGCTTACTGCTGGTAGCCACTGCTGGTAGTCACTGCCTACTGCTGGTAGCCACTGCTGGTAGTCACTGCTTACTGCTGGTAGTCACTGCTGGTAGTCACTGCTTACTGCTGGTAGTCACTGCCTACTGCTGGTAGCCACTGCTGGTAGTCACTGCTTACTGCTGGTAGCCACTGCTGGTAGTCACTGCTTACTGCTGGTAGTCACTGCTGGTAGTCACTGCTTACTGCTGGTAGCCACTGCTGGTAGTCACTGCTTACTGCTGGTAGCCACTGCTGGTAGTCACTGCTTACTGCTGGTAGTCACTGCTTACTGCTGGTAGCCACTGCTGGTAGTCACTGCTTACTGCTGGTAGTCACTGCTGGTAGTCACTGCTTACTGCTGGTAGCCACTGCTGGTAGTCACTGCTTACTGCTGGTAGCCACTGCTGGTAGTCACTGCTTACTGCTGGTAGTCACTGCTGGTAGTCACTGCTTACTGCTGGTAGTCACTGCTGGTAGTCACTGCTTACTGCTGGTAGCCACTGCTGGTAGTCACTGCTTACTGCTGGTAGTCACTGCTTACTGCTGGTAGCCACTGCTGGTAGTCACTGCTTACTGCTGGTAGTCACTGCTGGTAGTCACTGCTTACTGCTGGTAGCCACTGCTGGTAGTCACTGCTTACTGCTGGTAGCCACTGCTGGTAGTCACTGCTTACTGCTGGTAGTCACTGCTGGTAGTCACTGCTTACTGCTGGTAGCCACTGCTGGTAGTCACTGCTTACTGCTGGTAGTCACTGCTGGTAGTCACTGCTTACTGCTGGTAGTCACTGCTGGTAGTCACTGCTTACTGCTGGTAGCCACTGCTGGTAGTCACTCCTTACTGCTGGTAGTCACTGCTGGTAGTCACTGCTTACTGCTGGTAGCCACTGCTGGTAGTCACTGCTTACTGCTGGTAGCCACTGCTGGTAGTCACTGCTTACTGCTGGTAGTCACTGCTGGTAGTCACTGCTTACTGCTGGTAGCCACTGCTGGTAGTCACTGCTGGTAGTCACTGCTTACTGCTGGTAGTCACTGCTGGTAGTCACTGCTTACTGCTGGTAGCCACTGCTGGTAGTCACTGCTTACTGCTGGTAGTCACTGTTTACTGCTGGTAGCCACTGCTGGTAGCCACTGCTGGTAGTCACTGCTGGTAGTCACTGCTTACTGCTGGTAGTCACTGCTGGTAGTCACTGCTTACTGCTGGTAGTCACTGCTGGTAGTCACTGCTTACTGCTGGTAGCCACTGCTGGTAGTCACTGCTTACTGCTGGTAGCCACTGCTGGTAGTCACTGCTTACTGCTGGTAGTCACTGCTTACTGCTGGTAGCCACTGCTGGTAGTCACTGCTTACTGCTGGTAGTCACTACTAGTAGTCACTGCTTACTGCTGGTAGTCACTGCTAGGAAAGACTACCAGGGAGATAAAAACTAGATTTGGGGAACATCTTGGAGATATAAAACATAATAGGGACACCCCACTGGCTCGGCATGTTAATCAAGTACATGGAGGAAGATTGGAGGGAATAACACTTTGCATGATTGAGTTATTAAAACCAAGAACTAGAGGTGGGGATTTTGATAAAGCCCTCCTACAACGTGAGGCAGAATGGATTTTCCGCATGCAATCAGTATCACCCAAGGGACTCAATGAGTCTTTGACCTATACTTGCTTTCTATAAAATCCTCTGTCCATTTATTCTAGTAACATCTTTATTTATTCTGGATTTGCATTCTGCGTTATTATATATAGTTTAGAGGGGGCTAACTGATGTGGGGACTGCTATAGAAAAGTGCATATTTTGCATTAGTCGATTGTTATGACGAACATTTAAATGATTTTTTATATCCCTTTATCATTTATATTGTGCAGTACCGGTGTACATACTCCTTTATAAAACAGATCCCATCACAATAATGGGTTGGCTAACTAAATTGGATTCTGTCTATTGACAGTACAGCATGTCCATCATGACATGGTATTTCTAGCCAAGTGATGGCTCCTACATATTGGATATGGGTCTGGTGACGTTCCCTGATATTGCACTACACGTGCTTGTATTCTTTAGACTGCATATTGAGAGCCTCTCCAAGCAGCTTATACTAGTCACTTTGCCCCCCTTTTTTATAAATAATGACATGATGTATCGGGTCTAGGTACACATCTATATGCTTTTCTATATGGTCATTACATTATGTCTGTCACTTTTAGTAATCCTTACATATTTGCGCAGAATAGATCATGAATTATTATCACTGCCATGGGCGTTACTCTGCCTGGAGCTCCGTTGGCACTATGCGCATGCGCGGGTTTGTTATACCGGCGCGTGCGCACTTGGTTTCAATACGGCGCTTGCGCGCTTTGGTGTATTATAGATGGCGCCGTCAATGGCAGGGTCTGTCTATGAGGGCACTATGCGCACGCGCGAGTTATCTGTGCCGGCGCCTGCGCAATATGATTCAGGAAGACGGCGATTGCGCGTCATGATGATGGCGCCGTCCATGACATTGCCCTGGCGTTCCATGAGGACGCCGCTATATCTATATCACCGGTATGATATGCACTGTATATATATGTATCTATGATCTGTCTTGTGTGTGGGAGGGACCCACAGACACCGGTAGACATCATTATATCAATTAGGTCTGTATGTTTAGACTATTTTATTATATTACTCAGTCTTCTTCTGGAGATAGGGGGCGGATAGCTCGCTGGCCGTTAATTTCCGACCAGTGAGAGTTCATCTACAGTTATAAAAACTCCTCCCCTCCCCCTGGATCTTCAGGTCTGCCTTTTATCATGGCACCTGCATCTCTGGCGTAATGGTTCCAGTTCGTAATTGCCTCCTGATGAACCGTAGTTCGGGGAAACGCGTCGAGGCGACTTAAATGATTTCTGCGAAGCTGGGAAGCTAAGTACCATAAAGCTGGGGTTATCATTCCTGGTTGGCTACTCATTATAGCTTTGCATACATTACCAGACTTACGCTATTGGTCCTTTGTTGGTCATTCTGTGGTCCTCAGTCACATGCCTTGGTGCATAAGGAGGATATTGACTGCTCTATAAGGCAGAGTCTATTAGTGGCCGAAAGAGACTGATTTAGCTTTTAGTCCTGGTTGTAACAAAAAAAATTTTTTTCTTGAACCATTTATGTGCATTGACACATTGTGATTTCCCATGTCATTGTTGTCCTGTGTAAAAAATTTTTCTCTAGATTGGACAAATAACTGGGGATTTTTTATGTGCACCTTTATTCTTTTGCTTGCTGTTCTGTGTGCTTTATTTCATCTCTTTTCATAGCTCATTGTTTTCCCACCTATAGCCCGCAAGATAATTAATAGGGGTAGCAGTGGACAGCCACCGTTGAGTGGGGGCGCCAAAATCGTACTATCAGGGTGCCAACCTCCACTGCCAGGTAGGGAGAGCAGCTAAGTGCAGGGACAGCAATAGGTGAGGTGCACTTTTTTGATCCTGATTTCCTCTTTTTTCACTGGGTTATTTGTAATTTTAATATATTTATGAATAAAAAACATTTTAAAGGGTTTATATGTTCACACATAGTCACTGCTGGTAGTCACTGCTTACTGCTGGTAGCCACTGCTGGTAGTCACTGCTTACTGCTGGTAGTCACTGCTGGTAGTCACTGCTTACTGCTGGTAGTCACTGCTGGTAGTCACTGCTTACTGCTGGTAGCCACTGCTGGTAGTCACTGCTTACTGCTGGTAGCTACTGCTTACTGCTGGTAGCCACTGCTGGTAGTCACTGCTTACTGCTGGTAGTCACTACTAGTAGTCACTGCTTACTGCTGGTAGTCACTGCTGGTAGTCACTGCTGGTAGTCACTGCTTAGTGCTGGTAGTCGCTGTTAGTAGTTACTGCTTACTGCTGGTAGTCACTGCTGTTAGTTACTGCTTACTGCTAGTAGTCACTGCTGGTAGTCACTGCTTACTGCTTGTAGTCACTGCTTAGTGCTGGTAATCACTGCTGGAAGTTACTGCTGGTAGTCACTACTAGTAGTCACTGCTTACTGTCGGTAGTCACTGCTGGTAGTCACTGCTTAGTGCTGGTAGTCACTGCTTAGTGCTGGCAGTCACTGCTTACTGCTGGTAGTCAATGCTGGTAACTGCTTACTGCTGGTAGTCACTGCGTACTGCTGGTAGTCACTGCTGGTAACTGCTTACTGCTGGTAGTCACTGCTTTCTGATGGTAGTCACTGCTGGTAACGGCTTACTGCTGGTAGTCAGTGAAGGTAGTTACTGCTGGTAGTATAGGTAGTCACTGCTGGTAGTGTAGGTAGTCACTGCTTAGTGCTGGTAGTTACTGTAGGTAGTCACTGCTGGTAGTCAGCATAGCTAGTCACTACTAGCAGGCAGTGTAGGTAGTCACTGCTAAGTCAGTGCGAGTAGTCAGTGTAGGTAGTTACTGCTGGCTGTCAGTGTAGGTATTCACTTCTTAGCGCTGGTAGTCAGTGTAGGTAGTCAATGCTATGAGTCAATGTAAGTAGTCACCACTGCTAGTCAGTGTAGGTAGTCACTGCTAAGTCAATGCTGGTAGTCACTTTTGGTAGTCAATGCTGGTAGTCACTGCCAGTAGTCAATGCTGGTAGTCACTTCTTGTAGTCAGTGCTGGTAGTCACTGTAGGTAGTCAATGCTGGTAGTCAGCGTAGGTAATCACTATTAGCAGGCAGTGTAGGTAGCCAGTGCTAAGTCAGTGCGGGTAGTCAGTATAGGTAGTCACTGCTGGCAGTGTAGGTAGTTATTGCTTGCTACTGGTAGTCAGTGTAGGTAGTCACTGCTTAGTGCTGGTAGTCAGTGTAGGTAGTCAATGCTGCTACTCTGTAGGTAGTCACTGCTAAATCAGTGCTGGTAGTCAACGCTGGTAGTCACTGCCTGTAGTCAGTGCTGGTAGTCACTTCTTGTAGTCAGTGTTGGTCGTCACTGTTGGTAGTCACCTCTGGTAGTCAGTGCTGGTAGTTATTGCCGGTAGTCAGTGCTGATATTTATTGTCAGTGCTGGCAGTCAGTGTTAGTCACTGCTGGCACTCAGTGCTGGGAATCACTTCTGGATGTCAGTGCAGGTAGGGAGTGCTCAATACTGCCGGTAGTCACTGCTGGTAGTTAGTACTTGTAGTCAGTACTCACAGTCACTGATGGTAGTCACTATCGGTAATCAGTGCTAGTACTCACTGCTGTAGTCACTGTCTGTTGTCAGTGCTGGAAGTTACTGCTGGTAGTCAGTGCTTGTAGTCAGTGTAGATAGTAACTGCTGGTAGTCAGTGCTGGTAGTAAATGATGGTAGTTAGTGGTGGAAGACAATACTGGTTGCCAGTGTTAGTAGTCAGTGCCTGTACTTACTGTTGATAGTTAGTGTTGGTAGTCACTGCTGGTAGGTAGTCATTGTAGGCAATCACTGTTGATACTTAGTGCAGGTAGTCAGTGCTGCTAGTTAGTGCTGATAGATACTGATGTCAGGAGAGCCGTTGGCTGCAATCCTATAATCTAGGGTAGTACAACATATACCGATACCAATCCCTGCAGTATAGCTACAATAATCTAATATATAAAGCTGAGTGTGTGTGTGTGTGTATGTATGTATGTATGTATGTGTGTATGTCCGGGATTGGCATCTGAACCGTCGCAGCTACAGCCACAAAATTTTGCACAGTCACACGTCTGGACCCCGAGAGCGTCATAGGCTATTTTGTGAGGTGAAATTTTAACCCCGTGCTTTCCAATTCACCAAACAATTTTGCCCCTATCCACATAATGGGGAAAAAGTGAAAGGAAAAGTGTTGGAGGCGTCGCAGCTACAGGCACAAAATTTTGCACAGTCACACGTCTGGACCCCGAGAGCGTCAAAGCTATGTTGTGAGGTGAAATTTTAACCCCGCGCTTTCCAATTCACCAAACAATTTTGCCCCTATCTACATAATGGGGAAAAAATGAAAGGAAAAGTGTTGGAGGCAAATTAACAGCTGCCAGATGTGAACAAGGGGGACTTAAAGAATGAGAGCGATGGCGCCAAAGAGTATATACCGTACAGTTGCTAAGGTGGGGCCCCGACATGGGATAATCACCACACCACACACGGGGATATGAACACACACACAAAATGCGCCACACACTACCACGTGCTCGAACACATATACCACCCTCAGCGCACATTTCACCACACATACACCAACCTCGCCACATAAAAGTCGAAACACAAAAGTCGCCGCTCAAAACTCGCCACGCGCAAAACTCTTCACATGCAAAACTCGCCACACGTGCAAAACTCACCTCATGGAAAACTCGCCACACGCAAAACTTGCACACGCAGAAAAATTGCCACATGCACAAAAGTTGCAACACATGCAAAAGTTGCCTCACACAAAACTTGCACATACTCAAAAGGCACCACACATAAAACTCGCCACGCGCAAAACTTGCTGCACACAACTTGCTACACTAACCTGTCACATGCAACTCGACACACAAAAAGTTGCTACACGCATGTCACCACACAAAACTCATCTCACAAAAGTCGCCACATGCATGTCGCCACACGCAACTCAACACACACAACTTGACACACGAAACTCGCCCTAAAACACACACAAGTCTGTTATTATCCTTCAAAAGTAAAAATCTGTTTAATAAGCAGACAAACTACAAGAGCAACAAATGTACCATATAGGAATCCGGCAGCTGTCAGTCACATGACCTGTCTATTATGTGTATGTGTGAGCTAATATATACTACCAGGGGGTGGGCTTACTGTTGGCTGGGGATTTATCAGGCTGCCAATTTAGCTTACAAATACTGAGGTAAAAATACTGACCAAATAACGTGTGAACGAGGTCTAATACAGGAGGAGATGACATACAGATATATACTATATACAGGAGGAGATGACACACAGATATATACTATATACAGGAGGAGATGACACACAGGTATGTACTATTTACAGGGGAGATGACACAGGTATATACTATATACAGGAGGAGATGACACACAGATATATACTATATACAGGAGAGATGACACACAGGTATATACTATATAGAGGAGGAGATGACATACAGGTACATACTACATACAGCAGGAGATGACATACAGGTATATACTATATACAGGAGGAGATGACACACAGGTATATACTATATACAGGAGCAGATTACCTACAGGTATATAGTATATACAGGAGGAGATGACATACAGGTATATGCAATGTATAGGAGGAGATGACATACAGGTATATACTATATACAGGAGGAGATGACACACAGATATATACTATATATAGGTGAGATGACACACAGGTATATACTATATACAGGAGGAGATTACATACAGGTATATACTATATATAGGAGGAGATGACATACAGGTATATACTATATACAGGGGACATGACACACAGCAGGTATATACTATATACAGGGGAGATGACATACAGGTATATGTTGTGAATTAGACTTTTTGGCTCCCTCTTGTGGTTACTAGTGATATGACTCTGGGATTGTCTTTCCTCAGTTTGGCACCCACCTGGGTCGTTAGTCCAGGGGTGTTGCTATATATACTTCCTGGATCCTTAGTCTAGTGCCTGGCATCGTTGTAATCAGATCCTTTCTGTTTGCTCCTGTCTGCTGGTCTTGGTTCGTGCAAAATTAAGCTAAGTCCTGCTTCTTTGTTTTTTGGTTATTTGCTTGCTTTTATTTTTGTCCAGCTTGTACTAAATGTGATTCCTGACTTTGCTGGAAGCTCTAGGGGGCTGGTATTCTCCCCCCGGGCCGTTAGACGGTTCGGGGGTTCTTGAATATCCAGCGTGGATATTTTGATAGGGTTTTTGCTGACCATATAAGTCATCTTACTATATTCTGCTATTAGCTAGTGGGCCTCTCTTTGCTAAATACCTAGCTCATTCTTACGTTTCTCTTTTCCTCTTACCTCACCGTTATTATTTGTTGGGGGCTTGTATCCAACTTTTGGGGTCTTTTCTCTGGAGGCAAGAAAGGTCTTTCTTTTCCCTTCTAGGGTTAGTTAGTTCTCCGGCTGGCGCGAGACGTCTAGAACCAACGTAGGCACGTTCCCCGGCTGCTGCTATTTGTGGTGCTAGGATTAGATATATGGTCAGCTCAGTTACCACTGCCCTATGAGCTGGTTTTTTGTGTTTGCAGACTTAGTAATTATTTCTGAGACCCTCTGCCATTGGGGTCATAACAGGTATATACTATATACAGGAGATGACATACAGGTGTATACTATATATAAGGGAGATGACAAACATGTATATACTGAGGTGAAAATGAGAGGTGTGAGGTGAAAATGAAAAGGTGTGAGTGCAACATGAGAGGAGTGAGGGAAAATAGTGGAGTGATCGGAAAATGACAGATGTGAGGTCGAAATGACAAGTGTTAGGGGGAATGAGAGGAGTGAGGGGGAAAATAAGAGGAGTGAGGGGGAAAATGAGAGGTGTGAGGGAGAAAATGAGAGATGTGAGGGGGAAAATGAAAGATGTGATGGGGAAAATGAGAGGCGTGATGGGAAAATAAGAGAAGTGAGGTGCTATAACTAACCACAGATATTTACTATGCCCAGGCAACGCCGGGCTCTTTAGCTAGTAATAAATATAATAATAATAATTTTATTTTTACAGCGCTGACATATTCCGCAGCACTTTACATTTTAGAGGGGACTTGTACAGACAATAGACATTACAGCATAACAATAACACATAGATCAAAACCGACATCAAGAGGAATGAGGGCCCGGCTCGCAAGCTTACAATCTATGAAGTATGGATATATAGGAAAATTGAGTTATATACCATATATAAAAGCATACGTATATAATAGAATCCAGTGACATATTATTATGGCTTCTTGTCGCTATACTGCAGTGATAGCAATCTACTTTATATATACACTGCTAGATTGTTCATCCCAGGACAGTGACTGTAATGGAAAATGCCTCCACATAAGGGCATTCCTGTACACCATTTCAATGTGTTTAAGAGGTCTATTTGGTTATTTGGTGACCGTTTTCAGACCCGAATAGAAAATCTTGCATCCTGGACTTTTTCTAAAAATGGCACCCTGGTAGACTTGATCATCAATGAGGCTCCTCTGCTTCAGATCACTTATTCCTTTTGTCTGATCCTCAAACAGAACGGACAAACAAAATGTCTGAACAGATGTGTGAAGAGCTGTAGGGTATGTGCACACAAAGGTTTTTTCGAGGCTCTCAGAAATGATGAGCTTTCTAGTGGAAATTGCAGAAGGAAACTCCTTCTGTTAGGAGTTTTACCAGGAGTTTTTGTGTTTTCTGGAGTCTTTCCTGATGCGATTTTGAATTGTATTTCAAGCATCTTTGCAGATGGATTTTTCAGTGGGTCAAAACTCCCTTTAAATATATAACATATGAACTAATAATTTTATAAAGTACTATAATCTGAGTTTAATGAAATAGACTGGTAGATGAGAGGGTCCTGGATAGTGATTACTCCGTCCCTCCCTCTGATTCTCTGGTATTGTTCCTTCACTTTGGGTATGAACTCCTTATGTGACATCACTATCTTTATTATCCCTGTGGAGGATGGTGTCAGCACTGTGTTGCTTCTGCCTGTACATCGCTGTATGATGTGGGTTCCTTGGCTTTGCCACAAATACTGATCCTCACATTGCTGTGTCATAAGAGAAACTTAGGCTAGGTTCACATTGCGTTAATGGCAATCCGCTGACGGCATCCGTTACATAGCGGCACTAACGCCGTGCAGAGCACAGCGCCGGGGGACAGACACCGGAGTGTAAGTATGTAGTGTTTGTTTTTTGTTACGTTTACGCTGGTAACCAGGGTAAACATCGGGTTACTAAGCGCGGCCCTGCGCTTAGTAACCCGATGTTTACCCTGGTTACCAGTGAAGACATCGCTGAATCGGCGTCACACGCCGATTCAGCGATGTCTACGGGAGATCCAGCGACAAAATAAAGTTCTGGCCTTTCTGCTCCGACCAACGATGGCACAGCAGGATCCTGATCGCTGCTGCCTGTCAAACTCAACGATATCGCTTTCCAGGACGCTGCAACGTCACGGATCGCTAGCGATATTCAGTGTGAAGGTACCTTAACCCTAAGGGCTTTTTCACACGTCCGTGTCTCCAGGATGTGTGGTGACAGTTTTCACTACACACATAGACCCATTCAAGTGAATGGGTCCGTGCACATGTCAGTGTGTTTCCATGGACCCTGCGTCCGTGGGCAAAACATGCTGACATGTCCGTTTTTTACCATCAGCACAGGCCGTGAAATGTCCTGGACACGTTCACATGGAGAACACACATGGATGTCATCCATCCGACATTCATCGGCGCCTGAGAAGCAGTGCTACAGTAAGCGCTGTTCCCCAGCGCTGGGTGCTGAAGACGGCTCTCATCATTTTCCCCTGCTCTGCCGGCCATCAGCGCGAGCAGGGGAGAATGATGAGAGTTTTATTGAAGTGATAACAAGCAGGCGGTGGCTGATGGGACTATTCCCCACCCGCCGCCTGCTCTGTAAATAAATAAATAAATGAAAAAACCCGGTGTGGGTTCCCCTCTGTTTTCTATATCCAGCCAGGCAAAACTGCCAGCTGGGGGCTGCAACCTTCTGCTGTCAGCGTCAGCAAGGCTGGTTATCAAGAATAAAGGGGTCACCACACTGTTTTTTTTTAATTATTTAAATAATTTTTTTTTTAAATGATGTGGGTCCCCCCCATTTTTGACATCCAGCCTTGCTAAAGCTGGCAGCTGGGGCAGGTATTCTCAGGCTGGTAAGGGGCCATTGATATAGCTCCCCGCCTAAAAATAGCAGCCCGCAGCTGCCCAGAAAAGGCGTATCTATCAGATGCGGCAATTCTGGCGCTTTGCCCGTCTCTTACCACTTGCCCTATAGCGGTGGCAAGTAGGATTCATATTAGAGGGGTTGATGTCACCTTTGTATTGTCAGGAGACATGAAGCCCATGGCTTAGTAAAGGGCACCTATCCATTACTAATCCTATAGTTACGGTGACGCCAGCACCATGGGAAAAAGTCAGTCATGAGGTCACCGCAGTTCAAGCTCAGTGTCTACACGGCATATCACCGTGAAGACACAATCCAACAATATTCATCTATGAAGATGGGAATAACACATTTAAGTTTCCAGGGTACAATGTAAACCCATACTAAAGCAATGCAGACCACCATGTTGGAAAATAATGTATGCTTATGATGTGTACAGTGCCAGACTTGGGAGCCAAGGGCCCACCAGTAACATTGATTCTGGTGGCCCACTATTCAGCCTCAATATCACATAATCCTCATTCACAAATTTGCATATGTTTCTGTCTAATAATAAAGGGCAGGTTTGTTAAACGAACGTTGAGATGATGCCTTTTTCTGTACGTAGTGAAACAAATGTATTGTTCCAATACTTCTCATATAGGTGGAGTGGAGAGCCCATTCCTGCATTGCGGCCCACCGGAGGATTCTCCTGTTCTCCTGTGGGTCAGTCCGAGCCTGGATATGTGCGATGTTTTTAGTCAGCTACTTAGGTACTCTACATCAGGCTGGGGCTACACGACGACATGTATTGTGTAACAGCAATTCTCTGAAAAGTTGCGTGACAAAAACATCTGTGCAACTTGTCTGTGACTTGCTGTTGCGTGACTATTTTACAGCTCAGATTTTGCTTTAAATAACAGATAAGTCTCACACAAGTTGCTTGTCACGTCCGATTTGCATTGAAGTCTATGGCGAATGAGTCGTGTACGAGTTGTAACCATCGACAGTAAATCCAACACATTTAGAAACACATTAAACTGTGTGCACAGTATGTCGCATGTCACAACTCAACATCTGAAATCATTATATGCAATGTTGCATTGTGTCGCTGCAATTCCAGTGTCACGCACCACGTCTCCACGTAGCCCAAGCCTTATTTTTACATTTGATGCAAATCACTTTGTTTTAGATTCCTCACTTTTACATGCCTATAACTCCAATACTTGATTGTTAGAATTCCTCTCTTTATTTTTTCTTCATTTTAAAACGATGGCTTGAGCTTCACAAAATAGAGTTTAATCATTTATTAATGTGGGTTATATATTATGCATTAAGAGCTCCACCTAATTATTAAAATAAAAGACGAGGCTGAAAAGCACAGAGGGATATGCATTGTACCTGGAGACTGTGAAGTAACAAAAAGTCAGTGGAATATCTATTAAAAACCAACAAAAAACCTTTGATATAACGAGTTTATTCTTATAGCTACCAGAGATATTCTAGGGAAAGTGACCAGTGATCGAATTAATATATGCAAGATTTTTATTTTTCTCTTTTGCAATGGTTTCACAAAAGTGACAGACAGTTGAGCATATTCTTTCCTGCTAGCTATAGAGTTACTCGTCACTTTTATATTTATGTGACAATATTTTAGTTACCTTTGTGTCTTTTGATTTTATTTCATTAGTTTTGTGCTTTTCTGTACCATAATATTCTTTGTAGATTAGATCTCAAACGTCATAAATTATCTGAAGATGGTAGGCTTAAGGTACCTTCACACGAAGCGACGCTGCAGCGATAGCGACAACGATGTCGATCGCTGCAGCGTCGCTGTTTGGTCGCTGGAGAGCTGTCACACAGACCGCTCTCCAGCGATCAACTATGCCGAGGTCCCCTGGTAACCAGGGTAAACATCGGGTAACTAAGCGCAGGGCCGCGCTTAGTAACCCGATGTTTACCCTGGTTACCAGCGTAAAATCTAAAAAAAACAAACAGCACATACTTACATTCACGTCCCCCTGCGTCCACTTCCTGACTGACTGAGCGCCGTACAGTGAGAGCAGAGCGGTGACGTCACCGCTGTGCTGCTTTCACTTTCACTTTGCGGCGCTGAGTCAGAGGAGGAAGCAGACTGCAGGGGACGCAATGTGAGTATGTGCTGTTTGTTTTTTTTACATTTTACGCTAGTAACCAGGGTAAACATCGGGTAACTAAGCGCGGCCCTGCGCTTAGTAACCCGATGTTTACCCTGGTTACCAGTGTAAAATATCGCTGGTATCGTTGCTTTTGCTTTCAAACACAACGATACACAGCGATCGGACGACCAAATAAAGTTCTGGACTTTATTCAGCGACCAGCGACATCACAGCAGGATCCTGATCGCTGCTGCGTGTCAAACGAAACGATATCGCTAGCCAGGACGCTGCAACGTCACGGATTGCTAGCGATATCGTTATAATGTCGTTTCGTGTGAAGGTACCTTTACTGCTCTCCGTATACTGGGTAGACTTATTTTGCCCTTCTCAGCTTTGTGTTTGCTCAGCCACTGGAAAACAATTGGCAGCTGCTGGGCAAGATCATCATACAGCTGAGGCTTGCAACATGAAACCAGAACGCTGCAATGAAAAGATTTCTCTCAGTATTTCCAGAAATGATGTAGGCAACTGAACCATCAATTCAAGAAATTCCTAGCAGTATGAATGTCTCACAAATGACAATGAAATATCTAACATAATTACAGAAAATTAACATTTGTCTTAGGATAAAGAACTGTTAAACGCTGTATAGACTCTATGCGCTCATTCAAACATCAGTTTTTCACATACGAGTGCTATCGTTTTTTTTTACGGATAGCACTAGTACCTGTGATAGTCTATGGGGCTGTTCACATGTCCGATTTTTTTTTTTCTCAGACCGAGTGGTCATTCAAAAAGCTGGAGACATGTCCGATTTTGATCTGAGGGTACGTTCAAAATCGGCGATGCAAGTCTATGGGTCTGTGAAAATATCGGATCGCACTCAGATGATATTTATGTGCGATCTGATTTTCACTGGCTGTGAGAAAGGGGAAGGTGGAGAAACTTTTTTTGTTTACTTCGCGTATGAGATAAACAGATGACACTGGGATCAAACTGATCAAACTTGGTCTGTTTACCTGGTACGTGGGTTGAGAAGTTTAACACTCTAGATCTGTTAATCAGTCTGAGTTGAAAATTAAAAAGAAAAAGTATATACTGTACGTATATACAGTACAGATCAAAAGTTTGGACAAACCTCATTTAAAGATTTTTCTGTATTTTCATGACTATGAAAATTGTACATTCACACTGAAGGCATCAAAACTATGAATTAACACATGTGGAATTATATACTTAACAAAAAAGTGTGAAACAACTGAAATTATGTCTTATATTCTAGGATCTTCAAAGTAGCCACCTTTTGCTTTGATGGCTGCTTTGCACACTCTTTGCATTCTCTTGATGAGCTTCAAGAGGTAGCGGGAATGGTCTTCCAACAATCTTGAAGGAGTTCCCAGAGATGCTTAGCACTTGTTGGCCCTTTTGCCTTCACTCTGCAGTCCAGCTTACCCCAAACCATCTCGAATGGATTCAGGTCTGGTGACTGTGGAGGCAGGTCATCTGGCGTAGCACCCCATCACTCTCCTTCTTGGTCAAATAGCCCTTACACAGCCTGGAGGTGTGTTTGGGGTCATTGTCCTGTTGAAAAATAAATGATGGTCCAACTATATATATCTATTGTGAGGCAGGGAGGGGGATCATATGCGAGGGTCGATATGTATCCCCCAGGATGCAGAAAGAGTCCTATTAGACCCGCTGGAGTGCCTTGCCACAGCAGGACGCCTGTGAGTCACAGTGCAAAATAAAAGTAAGCGTGGACCTGGTTAAGCTATTTGGCTTAGGCATTGTTCAGGAAAAGCCGATATGAGCTTTTATTTTTTAAACGGACTGCAGGAAGAAAGGGGGGCAGGTCCGTTTCCTCCAGGCCAGGTCTTAAAGGTGGCCTATGGCTGCAGATTCCAGTTTGAGAGAAAAACCCTGCAGGAAGGGTTTGGGTGTGTCGGTTTTGGTCTTGCATGCAGGCAGAGCAGTAGGTCTTCAAAGCCTAACGGTGTGAGGCAATATAGAGCCAAGCAGAGCCAAAAGGCCTGATACCCTCAGCGTACACGGTGGTGCAGTCGCCCACGGTAACAAGTCACGGGCTGTATTTGTTTCCCGGCTGTGATCCGTAGGATCTGATTTACTTCCTTTGTGAGTACGCTGTTTGTTAAAAGAGACTTTTCCTGGGTCACTGCTACATCCCTGCACAGTGTGGACACCGCTGCACTACAATATATATATAATATATATATATATATACATATATATATATATATATATATATATATATATATATATATTATACAAGTGCTTCTCACTAAATTAGAATATCATCAAAAAGTTAATTGGTTTCAGGTTCTTCAATACAAAATGTGAATCTCATATTTTATATAGAGTCATTACAGAGTGATCTATTTCGATAGTTTATTTCTTTTAATGTTGATGATTATGGCTTACAGCCAATGAAAACCCAAAAGCAATTATCTCTGTAAATTAGAATACTTTATAACCCCAGCTTGAAATTATGCGACACTTGTAGCCCATGTCCTGGATAATTTTGTGTGTGATGGCTCTTGAAGCAAAGCAGCTGTCCACTCCTCGCGAATCTCCCCCAAATTTTTGAATGGCCTTTTTTAACAATCCTTTCAAGGTTGCCATTATCCCGGTTGCTTGTGCACCTTTTTCTACTATACATTTTCCTTCCACTCAACTTTCCATTAATATACTTGGATACAGCACCCTGTGAACAGCCAGATTGTTTAGCAATGACCTTTTGTGGTTTTCCCTCTTTGTGGAGTGTGTTAATCACTGCCTTCTGGACAACTGTCAAGTTAGCAGTCATCCCCATGAATGTGGAGCCAAATGAAACAGACTAAGGGAACATTTTAGATGCTTACAAAGCCTTTGCAGGTGTTTTTTTGTTAATTCTAATTTACTGAGATAATGTCTTTTGGGTTTTCATTAGCTGTAAGCCATAATCATCAACATTAGCCTAAATAAACACATAAACACTTGAAATAGATCACTCTGTTTGTAACGACTCTGTCATGTCGGACGCTGTTCACACTAGGGCGTCCGACAGACGGGTAATTCCTCATTCGTCCACTATATGCTCAGTGGCGCCAGCTAGATTGATCCAGATTGTCCGGGGTTAATCTGGCTGGTACTCGGGTTGGAGGCTTAGTCACGCCCATTGCCTTTAAATAGTTTTGCTGGGCTTTGGGCGTCGCCGATTATAATGTCACGGGGGTACTGGGTAGACTACAGCTGATTACCCGGGCCCCTGCAATATCCCTCAAACTAGGGAAACCCTGTCTGTCCCTCTCCCAGAGTTTACACTGAAGGTGTGCATGTCTAGGCCACTCCATGACCTTATTGTGCTTCATTTTGAGCCACTCCTTTGTTGCCTTGGCTGTATGTTTTGGGTCATTGACTTACTGGTAGACCCATTTTTATTGTCCTGGTGGAGGGAAGGAGGTTGTCACTTGGCATTTTACGGTACATGGCTCCATCCATTCCCCCATTGATGCGGTAAAGTAGTCCTGTGCCCTTAGCACAGTAACGCCCTCAAAACATAATGTATCCACCTCCATGCTTTACAGTAGGGACGGTGTTTGTGTCATAGGCAGCATTTCTCTTCCTCCAAACTCGGCGATTGAGTTAATGCCAATGACCTCAATTTTTGTCTCATCTGACCATACCAGCTTCTCCCAATCACTCACAAAATCATTCATTGGCATAAATTGGCATTGGTGTTCATTGGCAAACTTCAGATGGGCCTGCACATGAGCCTTCTTGAGCAGGGGGACTTTGCGGGCACTGCAGGATTTTAAACCTTAAGGGTGTGTTTCCACGGTCAGGAAATGCTACATGTTTGACGCTGCGTAGAGCCGCAGTGTCAAACATGCAGCGTCCAGATGTTACAGCATAGTGGAGGGGATTATATGATATCCCATCTCCACTATGCGTTAAAACACGCAGGCGGCAGACCCACGTAAACGGACATGCGGCGTGTCTTTTCAGAATGCAGCATGTCTGTTTACAATGCAACGACGCTCTGTCGCCATGCCGTAAATTTACCATAGACAATCATTAGATGCAGTAAAACTGCATCTAATGATTAGTCACATGCGTAGTAACTGCGTAAACGCAGCTTACTATGCATGTCTTCTAATTTACATGCCGGCTGTTAGGGGTTGAGTTCCTGCCTCTGCACAGGAGCAATCTCGAACCATCTCTGCTGCGGTCTCCCACCATCTCTGCTGCGGTCTCCCATTCTTCTCCAGCCGCAGTGGAGCCTGCTCAGCAGAGATGTCGGTCCCAGCGTCTGGCTCAGCCTGATACTGTGCAGATGGTTACTGCTGCCTTTCCAGGCTCAGCCATTGTAGCCAGTACTGGTCAGCTGCGAGCAGACGTCTCTGGGACTAAGTCCTGCTTTTCCCTTTCTGAGCATGCCCGGGGTAAGACCTCTCATTGGCGGTCGGGGGTCACATGCTCAGGTACTGTAGCAGCTCCCATTGGTCCTCTAGGAAGGTTCTGAAGTTGCTGCAGCTATAAAAGATTTGCATGGCGCATGACCATGTGCTAGTATCAGCTTATGTTATGAGCTTTAGCTACTCAGTGGTCTTGTCTGCTTGTGGTCAGGGTCCGGCTGAAATAAGCCACTAGAATACCGGCACCTCCAGTGAGGAGTTTGTATGGTGAATTCAGGGCTGGCATAAAGCCATTCGAATTCCAGCTCCACCGGAGAGGAGGTGTTTGTGTGCTTGCTACTCCCTGACCACTGATTGCTTTTGCTCTGTTAAGCAGCTGTGCTCCCCTGTGACGCTAACAGGGCACAGCGTTTTCCCTTCTGTTCGACTCTGTGAAGTAACAGAGTTCGCTTCTGCCGCCATATTGTGCCACCATTTGCTAGCAGGTTGGTCTCCTGCACGGTGGACCCCGGACTGTGAACACACCAATAATAATATCTAAATATACTCAGTGCGTTCCGCCAGCCCTAACACCGGCTCACCTGTCCCGCCGCCGGAAGTCCCTCGTCCACTGCAGTTCTCGTGATAACTTAGCTTATCGCGAGAACTGCCGTGCACATGACCGGGAGTTATCTCCGGTCACTAGGCTGGTTCTCACGGTCAGCTGATTGTGAGAACGCTGCAGTGTAGGTGATCGCTGGAGAGTTATCTCGGGCGATCATCTACAGGCTCTGCTACATCTGGATGTCAGTCATCCAGATGTAGCAGAGCCGGACTCGTCTAGACTGTATGCACATACAACATTGAACATGCAACATTCACCATGCAACATACACCATGCAACATACAACATGCAACATACACCATGCAACATACAACAAGCAACATACACCATGTGACATGCAACATACGACGTGACATGCGACATGCACCATACAAAATGCAACATACACCATGCAACATACAACATGCAACATGTGTTATGGAAATTTGGTTTGGATAAATCTATCCCTGTGTGTGCTGCGGCCGTTCCCAATAAGACTGAGTATTTTGAGCGCTCATCAAGAATGGACTGTACGTCATTGTGACAGAAAGACATTCCATCAATACTGATGATTTATTGTACATACATAGTTTTATAATTGCATATAGAAAGGAGTGGTTAGGGGTGGTTAGTTAATTACCATATTGTCTAGCTCCTCTGTTATTGGTTATCTAAATATATATGGAATATTGTGATTAATGCACATATGAATGCTGATTAAGCAACTAAAGTGTAGCTCTCTGCATCTAAGACAAAGTTGAGACATCTGATCATCACTTAAGGCTACTTTCACACTAGCGTTAACTGCATTCCATCACAATGCGTCGTTTTGCCGAAAAAACGCATCCTGCAAAAGTGTTTGCAGGATGCGTTATTTCACCATTGATTTAGGCTAGTTTCACACTAGCGTTAACTGCAATACGTCGCAAATGCGTCGTTTTGCCGAAAATACGCATCCAGCAAAAGTTCTTGCTGGATACGTTTTTTCGTCATAGACTAACATTAGCGACGCATTTGCGACGCATTGCCAAACGTCGCGTCCGTTTTGCGACGCTTGGGCGTGTGGTAGCGGACCGTCGGGAGAAAAAAAGTTACATGTAACGTTTTTTGCTCCCGACGGTCCGCTTTTTCCGACCGCGCATGCGCGGCCGGAACTCCGCCCACACCTCCCCGCACTTCCCCGCACCTCACAATGGGGCAGCGGATGCGTGGGAAAAATGCATCCGCTGCCCCCGTTGTGCGGCGGAGACCACGCTAGCGTCGGGAACGTCGGCCCGACGCACAGCGACGGGTTGTTCCCGACGCTAGTGTGAAAGTAGCCTAACATGAAGCGACGCATTGTGACGGATTGCCACACGTCGCACCCGTCATGCGACGGATGCGTCGTGCAGTGGCGGACCGTCGGGAGCAAAAAACGCTACATGTAACGTTTTTTGCTCATGACGGTCCGCTTTTTCCGACCGCGCATGCGCGGCCGGAACTCCGCCCCCACCTCCCCGCACTTCCCCACACCTCACAATGGGGCAGCGGATGCGCTGGAAAAATGCATCCGCTGCCCCCGTTGTGCGGCGGAGACAACGCTAGCGTCGGGAACGTCGGCCCGACGCACAGCGACGGGCCGAGCCCAACGCTAGTGTGAAAGTAGCCTAATACATCTGGCGTTGTTCTGCTGTTGCCTGGAAAACGCTATACAGTCTGTCTGGCTTATATCAGTTTATGTCAGCCATTTTAAGCCATTGAATATATTGTATATATTAGCTGTGGGTATATATGAGTATACATGCATGTGAGATCTACATGATATATATATTTCCATCACATATGCAACATACAACATGCGACGTACAACATGCGACATGCAACATACGACATGTGACATACGACATGCAACATACAACATGCACCATACAACATGCATCATGCAACATAGAACATACAGCATGCAACATGCAAAATACAACATGCAACATGCACTATGCAACATACAGTACATACAACATACATCATACTACACATACATACACTACATACAACATACATATAGACATACAGTACATACATATAGACATACAGTACATACTCACATCACCTTGTCACCTTGATCCCCGAAGCCATTGTCACCTGTAAAAAATATTAAAATAATAAACAAACAATATACTCCCTGATCCACAGAAATCCAATTAAAACGAGTGTCCCACGACGATCTCCTGTGGAGAGCAGCCACATCAGCTAATGCGACCGCTCTCCAGGGGCTCCAGGAATACATTGATGGAAGGTATCCTTCAGCAATGTATTCCTCTGCCTCTGTAAGAAATAGTCCCTACTCTCACTTGTGGCACTCCTGTGTGGGAAAATTCCCACACTGCTTTGCCATAAAGTGAGACCCTGAACTCTGGTAACCTCTACAGTGATGCACTGCAGGAGCCATTGTCTCCTGTCAGTGTGTCACTGAAGGTCTATAGAGAAGTGACATCACCCGATGTCACTGTTCTATAGGGAAGATCATCGTGGGACACTCGTTATTAATTGGACTACGGTGGAAAGGTAGTATATGGTTGGTTTATTTTTAATTTTTTGCAGGCGATCGAGTATGGTAAGTATGGTGAAATTAAGAATATTAAAATACTTTTTTCTGGCTTTGTCTTTTTTTTAACCCTTTCACTACTATAAGATTAATAATGGATAGGTGTCTTATTGACGCCTCTCCATTACTAACCTGGCTTAATGTCACGTTACATTAGCAAGGTGACATTAACCCCTTATTACCCCATATCCCACTGCTACAGCGGAGTGGGAAGAGAGGGGCTAAGTGCCAGAATTGGTGCATCTTTCAGATGCGCCATTTCTGGGGCTGCTGGGGGCTGGTATTTGTAGCCAGGGGGGCAATATCGATGGCATCTCTGTAGGCTATAAATATCAGCCCGCAGGTGTCTGCATAGCCTTTCTGGTTATAAAATATAGGGGGACCCCACGTCATTTTTGGGGGGTCCCCCTAATTTGATAGCCAGTAAAGGCTATGCAGACAGCTGCGGGCTGATATTCATAGACTAGAGAGGGGCCATGGGTATTACCCCCTTCCCAGGCTACAAATATTAGCCCCCGGCCATCGGCTTTTCCCCTCTGGTGCAAAAAATTGCGCGGGAGCCCATGCCATTTTTTTCCGTTTTTTTTTTTTTTAATTAAATGTTCATTAATAAACATCGGCCTTGCTATTATTATTATTATTTATTGTAATAGCGCCATTTATTCCATGGCGCTTTACATGTGAGGAGGGGTATACATAATAAAAACAAGTACAATAATCTTAAACAATATAAGTCATAACTGGTACAGGAGGAGAGAGGACCCTGCCTGTGAAGGCTCACAATCTACAAGGGATGGGTGAGGATACAGTAGGTGAGGATAGAGCTGGTCATGCAGCGGTTTGGTCGATCGGTGGTTACTGCAGGTTGTAGGCTTGTCGGAAGAGGTGGGTCTTCAGGCTCTTTTACATATTACTATATGCTATTACATATCTATTAGATAGTGGCCCGATTCTAACACATCGGGTATTCTAGAATATGTATGTAGTTTATTTACGAAGCGGTGTTTAAATCCCGCTGCAATATCGCTGATTGGTCGCGGCTGGCTGGGCGCGACCAATCATTGAAGCGTGGTTTAAATCCCGCCCCAATTCGCGGCCGGACTGCGCCTGTTGCTGATTGGTCGCAGGCGGCTGGCGCGACCAATCAGCGACGCAGAATTTCTGTTACAGACAAACAGACCCTTAGACGATTATATATATAGATGGATAATCTATAGATATATTTATAGATAGATATATCTATAGATACATAGATATACTAAACATCGGCCTTGGTATTATCTATCGATCTGTCTATCTATTATCTATCTATCATCTATCTATTATCTATCTATTATCTATCTATCGTATCTGTCATCTATCATATCTATTATCTATCTATCGATATATCTAGCTATCTATAGATATATCTATCGATAGATATATTTATAGATTGATACGATAGATAGATACAATAGATATGATAGATAAGCTAGATCTATTTATCTATTATCTATCTATTATCTACTGTATCTATCATCTATCTATCATCTATCTGTTATCTATCATCTGTCTGTGTGTGTAAACATTATTCTTCAATGGAGTATGTAAATGAAGAGGTTGGACAAGAAATGACATCATTCTTTTTTTTTGTATATCTTTATTGAGCTTACAAAAACACACAAATCTGCATGAAAAACGCATCAAAAACGCAGATGACCTGCCAGTGACTCCAGGAGCAGATTTGGTGCAGATTTTACCTGCGTCAAATCATGAGCAAATCCTGATGCAATCCTGACCATGGAAATATACCCTAACAGCGTAATGCGTTACCAATGGTTTTCTTGGTGACTGTGGTCCCAGCTGCCTTAAGATCATTAACAAGTTCCCCCCATAAAGTTTTAGGCTGATCTCTCACCTTCCTCATGATCAAGGATACCACACGAGGTGAGATTTTGCATGGTGCCCCAGATAGATGTCGATTGACAGTCATTTTGTATTTCTTCCATTTTCTTACTATTGCACCAACAGACAACTCTTTCTTTCTTAAAAAGCATCTTACTTATGGTTTTGCAGCCCATTCCAGCTTTGTGCAGGTCTATGATCTTGTCCCAGACATCCTTATGAAGCTCTTTGGTCTTGCCCATGTTGTAGAGGTTAGAGTCTGACTGATTAATTGAGTCTGTGGACAGGAGTCTTTTACAAAGGTGATTATGTAAGACAGCTGTCTATAATGCAGGTAAGGCCTCTTTCACACTTCAGTTGTTTGGCGTCAGTCTAAAACCGCCATTTTCCTCAAATAACGGATCCGTCATTTTTTGGGATGGATCCGTTATTTTCCCCATAGACTTGCATTAGTGACGGATTGTGACAGATGGTCGTCCGTTCCATCCGTCATGCGACGGATCCGTCAAAATTTGGCGGATGTCATCTAGACATTGACGGTCATTGCAACGTTTTTTGTCTGCGTTGAAATGGCGGATCGCGACGGATACGTCGCGTCCGTCATTCCATAGAATGGCCACCTATGGGCGACGGATCCGTCGCGACCGTCATTTTGGCGGATCCGTCGCTCCAATCCGTTTTTTCAATTGCGCATGCTCCAAAAAGTATATACAACCCACAAGTAACTGATCCGTCAAAAAAACGGATCCGTTAGAACAGTTTTCTCAGCAATTGTGACGGATCCATCGATCCGTCATTATGGCGGAGCAGACTGACGCCAAACAACTGAAGTATGAAAGAAGCCTAACAAGTTGATTAGGAGCGTCTGACTGGTCTGTAGGAGCCAGAACTCTTAAGGCCCCGTCTCACATAGCGAGATCGCTAGCGAGATCGCTGCTGAGTCACTAGTTTTGTGACGCAACAGCGACCTCAGTAGCGATCTCGCTATGTGTGACACGTACCAGCGATCAGGCCCCTGCTGTGAGATCGCTGGTCGTGTCAGAATGGCCTGGACCTTTTTTTGGTCGTTGAGGCCCCGCTGACATCGCTGAATCGGTGTGTGTGACACCGATCCAGCGATGTCTTCACTGGTAACCAGGGTAAACATCGGGTTACTAAGCGCAGGGCCGCGCTTAGTAACCCGATGTTTACCCTGGTTACCAGCGTAAATGTACAAAAAAACAAACAGTACATACTCGCCTTCTGATGTCCATCAGGTCCCTTGCCGTCTGCTTCCTGCTCTCACTGACTCCCGGCCGTACAGTGAGAAGTGAGAGCACAGCAGTGACGTCACCGCTGCGCTCTGCTCTCAGTGTACGGCGGCTCAGTCAGAGCAGGAAGCAGACGGCGAGGGACCTGGACACCGAAAGGCGAGTATGTAGTGTTTGTTTTTTTTGGTAACCAGGGTAAACATCGGGTTACTAAGCGCGGCCCTGCGCTTAGTAACCCGATGTTTACCCTGGTTACCCGGGTGCTGCAGGGGGACTTCGGCATCGTTGAAGACAGTTTCAACGATGCCGAAGTCGTTCCCCTGATCGTTGGTCGCTGGGGAGAGCGGTCTGTGTGACAGCTCCCCAGCGACCACACAGCGACTTACCAACGATCACGGCCAGATCGTATCGCTGGTCGTGATCGTTGGTAAATCGCTTAGTGAGACGGGGCCTTTAATGGCTGATAGGGGATCAAATACTTATTTCTCACTGCAAAATGGTCATAATTTATACCATGTGATTTTCTGGATTTTATTTTTGATATTATATCTCTCAATGTTAAAATTAACCTGCCCTTAAAATTATAGACTGTTCATGTCTTGGTCAGTGGGCAAACTTACTGTATCAGCAAGGGATCAAATACTTATTTCCCCCACTGTATATATAAAGTTTTATTTTAGTTTATATGTTTGTTTATGCCCTTAGAGGACTTAAAACTATACCTACCTCACCTCCTTTTCATCTTTTCCACTATTTTTGTATTGGTCTGCCGTGTTAGAGAGCTGTATCTCCCTATGTGCTAGTTCCATACCTTGATTATATGTACAGCTCTTCTGTATACTTGGCCATGATCAACCCTCAGTTTTTGGAGTAATGTGCATAAATCTCCTATTTGCTCCTCCCTTTCCTCTCACAAGATTTTTTATAATTTAGTCGTAATGCCGCATGAATAGCTGGCTGTTACAGGACCTGTTTGCTCAGAATCCTGCTTCACCTCAGGCAGTGCTCTATAAACTCATTAGATAGATAATTTCCTTCTCAAACTTTGAGAGAACACTGTGACAGCCTTGGAGTGAAAAGATCCCGTTCATTTGGTTGACCGGTGTACTGATGGCATCTACCAGCAGGAACAGGTCTCTCTGAAAGCCCTCAGGAACCTGATAAAAAAGAAAATGCAGTAATTGATAACATGTTACTGATATGTATGATAACATTATTAATTATATGTTTCATGTCCATATAAAGGCTAGTAAGTTTTTAGGGTTCAGCTTTTTACACATGAACACAACTTTTTGATTTGTTCTAAAAGAACCTTACTGGAAATATATGGTAAGTGGTTACCAAACCTGGAACATTATTTGTTATGCTTTTCCCTAAGATGTAAACTTGCAATCTTTTACAGAATATGGTTTAACTCCTTTAGTCCATAAGAGGTCATATTAGATGTGCTATAAGGTTAATGCTTTGTTGCATTTATAGCCTCTGATAAATCTATGCTGTGTTTTACGATCATTTGGAGCTGGACATCCGCCAGTATTTATGCAATAAAAATCTTCAACCGTTATGACATTGTGAAGTTGTAATGGACGTGTTTGTGAACGGCTTAGTGGCTGGTAGACAATTTGACACAGGTAAATTGTCATGCATGATATTTTTGTTTGTCAACATGACGACTACTTGTGCTTTTTATGTTCCATGCTTGGTCCATCTCTGTAATTAAATAACATGTACTATATGTAGAAATGAATGTAAGTGGTCATTGCAAAGTAGACAAGTGCATGATGTAAAACAAGCTGTACCACTCAGTACCCAATCATAACTTCTGAATTCCACAGATAAGTGCTCCTTGTACCGTAGGCAGCAGAGGCTATCCCAAGATTAATTGTATACTTTGCTTCGGTCTTTTAAAGGGAACCTGTCACCACGTTTTTGGAAGATGGGATAAAAATAGCGTTAAATAGGGGCAGAGGTGGGCGTTACATTAGTGTGTGTGTTATGCGTTTATTACCCACCTAAGTTGCCGAAATAACTTTGCAAAGTCTCCGTTTTCGCCTGTCAATCAGGCTGGTCAGGTCACATGGGCGTGGTGTCTTCACCCAGATTTGGCGTAGTTTTCCGTTGGTGGCGTAGTGGTGTGCGCATGCCCAAAGTCCGGAATCCTCTTCCAGGGGATTTAAAATAGCGCGGTGTTCGTTATTGCATTGGTGATCGGTGGGCGCGGCCATCTTCCTTTGGCCGCGCGTGCGCAGAAGCGGCGCTCTGCTGGCCGCGGCTTCAGGAAAATGGCCGCGGGATGCCGCGCGTGCGCAGATGGATATCGCGGCGGCCATTTTCCTGAAGCCGCGGCCAGCAGAGCGCCGCTTCTGCGCACGCGCGGCCAAAGGAAGATGGCCGCGCCCACCGATCACCAATGCAATAACGAACACCGCGCTATTTTAAATCCCCTGGAAGAGGATTCCGGACTTTGGGCATGCGCACACCACTACGCCACCAACGGAAAACTACGCCAAATCTGGGGGAAGACAACGCCCATGCGACCTGACCAGCCTGATTGACAGGCGAAAACGGAGACTTTGCAAAGTTATTTCGGCAACTTAGGTGGGTAATAAACGCATAACACACACACTAATGTAACGCCCACCTCTGCCCCTATTTAACGCTATTTTTATCCCATCTTCCAAAAACGTGGTGACAGGTTCCCTTTAAGTGGCTTGTAACGATGAGTTCACAAATTTATAGATATTCATGTGGGCTGTGTCTGCCTCCATCTCTTGCATGACAGAGAAGCCTTTGTTACCACAGACCAATATATACACATTGCACACATACCATACACTTCAATTCTGAGCTCCATTGCCCTGTGTGTCCAATAATCTTGTGATTTACGATATTCCCTAGGAAGTTTCTGTGCGCAAAATTGTAAGAATGCATTTCTATACCACTGTTACAATGTTATCCATTACTGTTTATTCTACAATCAACTTTGCTTTTCAATCACTTTAAAAGGGAACCTGTCACCAGGTTTGGCCGATATAAGATACGGCCACCGCCTTTCAGGGCTTATCTACAGCATTCTATAATGCTGTAGATAAGCCCCTGATCAGACCTGCAAGAGAAGAAAAATAAGTTTTATTATACTCACTATCTGGTCTGATGAGTGTCGCAGGTCCTGGTCCGGCGCCCCCCATCTTCTTGAGATGCCATCCTCCTGCTTCTTCATAGCTCCTCGGCATCGCGCTCCAGCGCAAGCGTACTTATCTGCTATGTTGAGGGCAGAGCACAGTACTGCAGTGCACAGGCGCTGGGCTTCTCTGACCTTTCCCGGCACCTGCGCACTGCAGTACTTTTCTCTGCCCTCAAAAGAGCAGATAAGTACACCTGCGCAGGAGCGCGGTGTCGGGGAGCCATGACGCAAGCAGGAAGGCGGCGATCATAAGAAGATGGAAGGCGCTGGACCCGGACCTGCGACACCCATCGGACTGGACTGCCCCCCGGGTGAGTATAATAAAACTTATTTTTCAGGTGTTATCCGGGGCTTCTCTACAGCATAAAACAATTTAGATAAGCCCTGAAAGGTGGTTGCTGTATCTTATATCGGCCAAACCTGGTGACAGGTTTGCTTTAAACTATCCTATTGTTATATCTAAGGCCTAACAAGAAATCATAAGGCTCTGTAGCAAAACACCTCATAATGGCACATTTCTGTCCGTAATGTGTTGTGATTCGGTTCGTGGGCTCCCCCGGTGGTCTCTTGTGGTACTGGTGTCCTGCAAGCTTTGCCTTCTCAGTTCACCTGTTCCTATCAGGATGTGGGAGTATCCTATTTAACCTTGCTCCTCAGTCATTCTAATGCTGGCCATCAATGTATCCAGAGTGATTCTGTTGCATGTTCCTGCTCCCAGTTTTCTGCTCAGCTAAGTTGGACACTTTAGTCCTTAAGTCTATTTTTGTATGTTTTGTCCAGTTTGCACTTATGTGAATCTCTGCAGCTGGAAGCTCTTGTTGGGCTGAAATTACCACTCCAGTGGCATGAGTTGTCACATGAGTTAAGGTAATTTCAGGATGGTGTTTTGAAGGGTTTTGCAGCTGACCGCGAAGTCCTCTGTTGTATCTTTCTGCTATTTAGTTAGCGGGCCTCTCTGTGCTAAATCTGCTTTCATACTACGTGTGTCTTTTCATCTGCTCTCACCGTTATTATATGTGGGGGGCTGCTATCTCCTGTGGGGACATTCTCTGGAGGCAAGCCAGGACTGTCTTTTCTTCTACCAGGGGTAGTTAGTTCTCCGGCTGGCGCGCGGCATCTAGAGACAACGCAGGAATGCCCCCTGGCTACTTCTAGTGTGGTGTGTAGGTTTAGCATCGCGGTCAGCTCTAGTTTCCATCACCCGAGAGCTTGTCCGTTTATTCTATGCTTCTGATGTTTCCTTGCCATTGGAAACCATAACAGTATGGCCAGCCCAAATGTTTAATCTATAGGCTGAAGCAGGAGAGAAAAGGAACTGTGTGAAACCTTTTTTTTTTTTTTTTTTTTTCCTTCCTCTGAAGTTGCACTCCAGCTCTAATTGCAGTCTCCTGTTTTCCTCTCCTCTTAACCCCTGAATGGCTCAGACTTTATCTGTTGAAATATGGATCCCCAGAGTCTGGCTACCAATTTGAATAATCTTGCCTCTAAAGTTCAGAATATACAAGATTTTTTGTTACATGCTCCTCGGTCTGAACCTAAAATTCCTATACCGGAGTTTTTTTCTGGAGATCGATCTTGTTTTCTAAATTTTAAATACAATTGTAAATTGTTTCTTTCGCTGAGATCTCATTCTGCTGGAGATCCTGCCCAGCAAGTAAAAATTGTTATTTCTTTACTGCGGGGTGACCCCCAAAATTGGGCATTTTCATTGGCACCAGGGGATCCTGCGTTGCTCAATGTGGATGCGTTTTTTCTGGCTTTGGGGTTGCTTTATGAGGAACCAAATTTGGAGATTCAGGCTGAGAAAGCCCTAATAGCCCTCTCTCAGGGGCAAGATGAAGCCGAAATATATTGCCAAAAATTTTGAAAATGGTCTGTGCTTACTCAGTGGAATGAGTGCGCTCTGGCGGCAATTTTCAGAGAAGGTCTCTCTGATGCTGTAAAAGACGTCATGGTGGGGTTTCCTGCGCCTACTGGTCTGAATGAGTCCATGACAATGGCAATTCAGATTGATCGGCGTTTACGGGAACGCAAACCTGTGCACCAGTTGGCGGTGTCTTCTGAAGAGGCACCACAGAGTATGCAATGTGATAGCTTTCTGTCCAGAAGCGAACGACAGATTTATAGGCGCAAAAATCATTTGTGCTTCTATTGTGGAAATTCTACTCATGTTATATATATATTTTAGAATACTTTGTTAGGATTTTTCAGTACTATTATACGCACATTGTGGTTCCGATATTTATATTGCATCTGTATTTCTTCACATTGGTAGAACATTAATGGGTCTCTCCTCAGTATAACTTAGGCTTCCATACCTGCACAGACATGGCTACGTCCTTCTGACTTCTTAAAAATGGCCGCCGGCATGTGCGCATGCGCGGTGGATACCTCTAGTATCGGCTTCCCCTGGCGACCGTCTCTAATATGCGGGACGCACAGTTTATGACGTCATACGGCGGACTTCCGCCTCTGTGCGCACTGTGTTGACGGTCTGCAGGTGTCGCTGATGGGGGGAGCCACGGCGCATGCGCCGATCATCATGCACATTTCCGGTGTGCAGTAGATATAAACACAGGGGACTGAGAAATAGATGAACCCTGTTGAGAAAGCCATTCCGCGAAACGCGCGTCCGGGGCCGCCGGGTGAAGTGCGGACTGCTCCCCACTAAAAACTACCAATGGGTAAGTGTGCAATTACTACTGTGAGGATATTATAATGGTGGGCTATGTATGCAGCGTTCTACATGGGCAGTGGATAGAGTGGATCACACTACCTTTGATTTTGTCCCAGCTGGCATAGATAACCTTTCCCACCTTTTGCACTGCTACTCTGGTTTGGGATGTACATTGCAGTGTGCACCTGACCCGGCTACCTTCAAAGTCTCCCTCTTGATTTCTCTGCTTTATTGCATATTATGATGACATGTGTATTTTAAATTGTGTGTTAAATAAAGGTTTGTTTATATTTTAAAATGACGATTTGGATTTCTATACTCCTTGTTTTGTGCCTCATGTTATATCAGCATGCTCTAAACGAACAAAGAAAGTTGATAAATCCTCTGCTATTGGCACTTTGCAGTCCAAGTTTATTTTGTCTGTAACTCTAATTTGTTCGTTATCTTCTATTGTTGCGGATGCGTATGTGGATTCTGGCGCCGCTTTGAGTCTTATGGATTGGTCCTTTGCCAGGCGCTGTGGGTTTGATCTAGAGCCTCTGGAAGTTCCTATACCTTTAAAGGGTATTGATTCTACACCATTGGCTAGTAATAAACAACAATACTGGACACAAGTGACTATGCGTATGACTCCAGACCATCAAGAGGTGATTCGCTTCCTTGTACTGTATAATCTACATGATGTATTGGTGCTGGGATTGCCATGGTTGCAAACTCATAACCCAGTCCTTGACTGGAAAACAATGTCTGTACTAAGCTGGGGATGTCAGGGAAATCATGGGGACACATCTTTGGTCTCCATTGTTTCATCTATTCCCTCTGAAATTCCTGAGTTTTTGTCTGATTATCGTGAGGTTTTTGAGGAATCTACTCTTAATTCTCTTCCTCCTCACAGAGATTGCGATTGCGCCATAGATTTGATCCCTGGCAGTAAATTTCCTAAGGGTCGTCTATTCAATCTGTCTGTACCTGAACATGCTGCCATGCGAGAGTATATTAGGGAGTCCTTGGAAAAGGGACATATTCGTCCTTCTTCGTCTCCTCTTGGAGCGGGGTTCTTTTTCGTAGCTAAAAGCGATGGTTCTTTGAGACCTTGTATTGATTATAGACTCTTGAATAAGATCACAGTCAAGTATCAGTATCCTTTGCCATTGCTGACAGATTTATTTGCTCGCATTGAGGGGGCGAAGTGGTTCTCTAAGATTGATCTTCGCGGTGCGTATAATTTGGTGCGAATTAAGCAGGGGGATGAGTGGAAAACCGCATTTAATACGCCCGAGGGCCATTTTGAGTATTTGGTGATGCCTTTTGGTCTGTCAAATGCCCCTTCGGTCTTTCAGTCTTTTATGCACAATATTTTCCGTGAATATCTGGATAAATTTATGATTGTGTATTTGGACGATATCTTGATTTTTTCGGATGACTGGGAATCTCATGTTCAACAAGTTAGGAGGGTTTTTCAGGTTTTGCGGACCAATTCTCTGTTTGTTAAAGGTTCAAAGTGTGTTTTTGGGGTTCAGAAGATTTCTTTTTTGGGGTACATTTTTTCCCCCTCTTCTATTGAGATGGATCCTGTGAAGGTTCGGGCTATTTGTGACTGGACGCAACCGACTTCTCTTAAGGGCCTTCAGAAATTTTTGGGCTTTGCTAACTTTTATCGTCGATTCATAACTGGTTTTTCTAGCGTTGTCAGGCCTTTGACTGATTTGACTAAAAAGGGTGCTGATGTTGCAGATTGGTCTCCTGCTGCTGTGGAGGCCTTTCGGGAGCTTAAGCGCCGTTTTTCTTCTGCTCCGGTGTTGTGCCAGCCTGATGTTTCTCTTCCTTTTCAGGTGGAAGTTGATGCTTCCGAGATCGGAGCGGGGGGCGGTTTTGTCGCAGAAAAGTTCAGATTGTTCAGTGATGAGACCTTGTGCGTTCTTTTCTCGAAAATTTTCGCCCGCCGAGCGAAATTATGACGTCGGTAATCGGGAGCTTTTGGCGATGAAGTGGGCATTCGAGGAGTGGCGTCATTGGCTTGAGGGTGCTAAACATCAGGTGGTGGTCTTGACTGATCACAAAAATTTGATTTATCTTGAGTCGGCCAGACGTCTGAATCCTAGACAGGCGCGCTGGTCGTTGTTTTTCTCCCGGTTTAATTTTGTGGTTTCGTATCTGCCAGGTACTAAGAATGTGAAGGCGGATGCCCTTTCTAGGAGTTTTGAACCTGATTCCCCTGGTGATTCTAAACCTACGGGTATACTTAAGGATGGGGTGATATTGTCTGCTGTCTTCCCAGACCTGCGACGTGCTTTACAAGAGTTTCAGGCGGATCGGCCTGATCGTTGTCCGCCTGGTAGATTGTTTGTGCCGGATGAGTGGACCAATAGAGTCATCTCGGAGGTTCATTCTTCTGCGTTGGCAGGTCATCCGGGAATTTTTGGTACCAGAGATTTGGTGGCTAGGTCCTTCTGGTGGCCTTCCCTGTCTCGGGACGTGCGTACTTTTGTGCAGTCTTGCGATGTTTGTGCTCGGGCCAAGCCTTGTTGTTCTCGGGCTAGTGGGTTGTTGTTGCCCTTGCCTGTTCCTAAGAGGCCTTGGACACACATCTCTATGGATTTTATTTCTGATCTCCCTGTTTCTCAGAAGATGTCCGTCATTTGGGTGGTGTGTGACCGCTTTTCTAAGATGGTTCATTTGGTGCCCTTGCCCAAGCTGCCTTCCTCATCTGAGTTGGTGCCCCTGTTTTTTCAGAATGTGGTTCGGCTGCATGGTATTCCGGAGAATATCGTTTCCGACAGGGGATCCCAGTTTGTGTCCAGATTTTGGCGGGCGTTTTGTGCCAGGATGGGCATTGATTTGTCTTTTTCGTCTGCATTTCATCCCCAGACAAATGGCCAGACGGAACGTACTAATCAGACCTTGGAGACTTATTTGAGGTGTTTCGTGTCTGCTGATCAGGATGACTGGGTCTCCTTTTTGCCGTTGGCTGAGTTTGCCCTTAATAATCGGGCCAGTTCTGCCACTTTGGTCTCCCCTTTCTTTTGCAATTCAGGGTTCCATCCTCGTTTTTCATCTGGTCAGGTGGAGTCTTCGGATTGTCCTGGAGTGGATACCATGGTGGATAGGTTGCATCGTATTTGGGGGCAGGTGGTGGACAATTTGGAGTTGTCCCAGGAGAGGACTCAACGTTTTGCTAATCGCCATCGTCGTGTTGGTCCTCGTCTTCGTGTTGGGGACTTGGTGTGGTTGTCCTCCCGTTTTGTCCCTATGAGGGTCTCTTCTCCTAAGTTTAAGCCTCGGTTCATCGGTCCTTATAAGATTTTGGAAATTCTTAACCCTGTGTCTCTTCGTTTGGACCTCCCAGCATCCTTTGCTATCCATAATGTCTTCCATCGGTCATTATTGCGGAGGTATGAGGTACCACTTGTGCCTTCTGTTGAGCCTCCTGCTCCTGTGCTGGTTGAGGGTGAATTGGAGTACGTGGTGGAGAAAATCTTGGACTCCCGTGTTTCCAGACGGAGACTTCAATATCTGGTGAAATGGAAGGGCTACGGTCAAGAGGATAATTCTTGGGTTACAGCTTCTGATGTTCATGCTTCTGATTTGGTCCGTGCCTTTCATAGGGCTCATCCAGATCGCCCTGGTGGTTCTTGTGAGGTTTCGGTGCCCCCTCCTTAAGGGGGGGGTACTGTTGTGATTCGGTTCGTGGGCTCCCCCGGTGGTCTCTTGTGGTACTGGTGTCCTGCAAGCTTTGCCTTCTCAGTTCACCTGTTCCTATCAGGATGTGGGAGTATCCTATTTAACCTTGCTCCTCAGTCATTCTAATGCTGGCCATCAATGTATCCAGAGTGATTCTGTTGCATGTTCCTGCTCCCAGTTTTCTGCTCAGCTAAGTTGGACACTTTAGTCCTTAAGTCTATTTTTGTATGTTTTGTCCAGTTTGCACTTATGTGAATCTCTGCAGCTGGAAGCTCTTGTTGGGCTGAAATTACCACTCCGGTGTCATGAGTTGTCACATGAGTTAAGGTAATTTCAGGATGGTGTTTTGAAGGGTTTTGCAGCTGACCGCGAAGTCCTCTGTTGTATCTTTCTGCTATTTAGTTAGCGGGCCTCTCTGTGCTAAATCTGCTTTCATACTACGTGTGTCTTTTCATCTGCTCTCACCGTTATTATATGTGGGGGGCTGCTATCTCCTGTGGGGACATTCTCTGGAGGCAAGCCAGGACTGTCTTTTCTTCTACCAGGGGTAGTTAGTTCTCCGGCTGGCGCGCGGCATCTAGAGACAACGCAGGAATGCCCCCTGGCTACTTCTAGTGTGGTGTGTAGGTTTAGCATCGCGGTCAGCTCTAGTTTCCATCACCCGAGAGCTTGTCCGTTTATTCTATGCTTCTGATGTTTCCTTGCCATTGGAAACCATAACAGTAATGAGAGTTATTTGACTATATATATGTCGATCGATGCTACTTTAATTACCCGTTTACATGTGCTGACACAACTATGGGGCGGTATGATTGTTTTGTCCCATTACTATTCTTGATGTGAACAACATATCCTGTGTTTACCTAAGGGGTAACGCTGCTGACAATGATGAATTAGGTGAAGTTCCCACAATTCATTTTCGGTGACGTTTTGCCGCTGCATATATTCAGTGCTCAAAACATGCAGTGGTTGTTAAATCCCAACAAAGTGGGATTTATAGAGATCTCATGCCCACTGTGCTTTGTTTTTTAATATGGCTTAAACTGACTGTGATGAGGGAGCAGCCACCATCTTTGATATGGGGCATATTGCTAGCCTCCTATCTGACATTGGCCTGACGCCATTTTGTCTCCTATCACAATTCACCTTGTCACATGTCTGCAGGGACATGAGCTCTCCTAGCCCCCACCTTTTTCCTACCTGACTGAAGACCCTTTAGTATGGTAATGGACTAGGCCAATGTAGCAGGCAGATGGCACTTCAAAGATTGAATGAGGAAGCCATGCCAGCAGTATGCATGTAGGTCCCTTGGGGCTTAATTAAAGTATACATGTCAGGTGGCTACAGGATACACGTCTATTGTCTTCCCAGCCGGACCATCTACAACATGAAATTATGAATTATGGACGCATCGTCCGAGGTACAGGCTCATAAAAAATATCCTCATAGCCCTGAAGAAATTGCGCACCTGACAGTGCAGCTCCCGGGTCAGTGAGGGTTCTGGAACCTGAGATACAGATATTAGCCTCCCACAGCGATCGAATGGGTCCAGGTTTGATCCCTGTATGACCTGCAGAACAAACCACATGCACTGGTACCGCCTGTGTACTGATCCGATCATCCTGAGAGAAGTTATTCCATTTATTAGATATTGGGAATAGATCCTGCAGGGAAGCTGAAGAGTGGAATTTCTTAGCCCACCCAGGTACAGGGGGGAGGGACACAGAAGGATTAAGAGCTGAGGACACATGGAGAGTGCAGACACACATGAGAAGATGATGATGAAATAAGGAACAGGGCATGCCAGCCAGTAGGGAGCAAGCACATGCTTTCTGGGGGCTGCCCGGCAACTAGAAGTCTTGTACCTGTGGAACGCAGAGCTCCCCGGCCTCCACAAGCGACCTTCAACCTGGTAAATTGACCTACAGCTTTATACCTCTAAGCCTTGTACTATTATTGTTATATTTTACTCTGACTGTAACTCTTGGTATAGTTTTCTGTATATTTCTTGTAATTACCTGGTCCGCCCTTAAGGCAATTAAACCATAAATTAATTTTGGGCTGATTGCTAATCTTAGAATACCCAGCGTGGGTAACAGGGCAGTCTCCCCGGCGGCCATTTGCTCTAGGTGCAGTTCCCTAATTGACCTGAGAGACAAAGGGGGTGCTGAAGAGCGGTGCCTGATAGTTACGTCAAGGATTGGTGATGTGGGAGGAACCAGTGTCCTTCACACTGACCTGCGGTATGTTTTGGAAATTAGCAACTTCTCATTCTCTCTTGCGAGTACACTCAGTGTAATGTGTGGATTTTCCCAATAAAAATACATTAGATGCAGAAAATCTGCAGATAAAAACACATACACTGGCGAAACGCACTAAAACTCATGTAATCCACATATAACTATATCAATAAAGTTTTGTCAAAGGCAAGTGCCAGGAAGTTTAAAAACAATAAAACACAAAAAAAAAACCACTCAAAAGCACAATGAAAAAAACAACTAAATTGAGGTCACAGGTGCAGAAATGCTACAGAAAATGTACAACATCAAAAACTCATTGTAAGGACGTACCCTTGGGCTGTGTGCTTTTCATGAGATTTTGGTGAAGTTTTGATGCTGAATATTTTTGCTGCTTCAATAATGCAACATCTTATAGTTCCAGCAAAGTGGATGGAGTTTATAGAAATCTCATGGCCACTGTGCTTTATTTTTTACTCAGCGTAAACTGACCTGCGCTGCTTGTTTGAAAGCTGCAATTGTCAATTTCTCTTGCAGGTACGCTGAGATTTATGTGAAGGTTTTCCCATAGACTTCCATTAGATGTGAAAAATCCACATGTAAAAATTGCACGTGCATTTTTAGTGCTTTTCCAAGGCAGAAACACATCAAAAACACATTTATCCCACACATGAATGTATCAATAAATGTTGTCAAAGCCAAATACCAGAAATTATCTGAATCAAAGCAGTTTTGTTTAACCACTTAAGAACCGCCGATACGCCTTTTAATGGCGGCAGTTATGGGTACTTAAACCACAGCGCTGCTTTTTAACGGCGCTGAGTTTTAAGTGTATAGCACCCCCAGAGTCAGAATTTCTCTGGAATCTTAGCTACCACAGGTAGCTGAGACCCCAGAGAACATGATTCCAGTCGTTTTTACCGACCCCGGTGTTGCGATCGCTGTTATTAATGGTATAACGGCGACCGCAAAATTAAAAAAAATCTAATTTTCCATTTAATTTCTCCTCTGATGTGATCGCACATCAGAGGAGCGAGAAATAGGGTCCCCCAATTGCCCCCTTGTACGTCTGGAGTCCCTGCATCCCACCGTGATGTCCCCCAGGCCGCCGGTGTCTTCTTCTGGGAGAAAATTTTGGGCGCATGCGCAGTACAATATGATATTTTTCCTAATGGTTCACTTTGATCACTGTGATAGACCCTATCACAGTGATAAAAATAAAAAAATAGTAAATAAAAAACCCCTTTATCATCCCCTTAGTTAGGGAAAAATAAAATAAAAAATATATATTTTCATTTTTTCTTTAGGGTTAGAGTTGGGCTAAAGTGCGTTGGGCTAAAGTTAGGGTTAGGGTTAGTGTTGGGATTAGGGTTAGGGGTGTGTTAGGATTAGGTTTGTGGTTAGGGTTATAGCTAAGGTTGGGATTAGGGTTGTGGTTAGGGTTATGGTTAGGGTTAGGGGTGTGTTGGGATTAGGTTTGTCATTAGGGTTATGGTTATGGTTGGGAATAGGGTTAGGGGTGTATTGGGTTAGGGTTATGGTTAGGGTTGGGATAAGGGTTAGAGTGTGTTGGGGTTAGGGTTGTGGTAAGGGATATGGTTAGGGTTGAGATTAGGGTTAGGGGTGTGTTAGAGTTAAGTTTGTCATTAGGGTTATGGTTAGGGTTTGGATTAGGGTTAGGGGTGTGTTGGGGTTAGGGTTGTGGTTAGGATTATGGGTAGGGTTGGGATTAGGGTTAGGGTGTGTTGGTGTTAGGGTTGAAGTTAGAATTGGGGGTTTTCCACTGTTCAGGTACATCAGGGGGTCTCCAAACGCGACATGGCGCCACCATTGATTCCAGCCAATTTTGCGCTCAAAAAGTCAAATGGTGCTCCCTCCCTTCTGAGCCCTGCCATGCACCCAAACAATGGTTTACCCCCACATATGGGGTATCAGCATACTCAGGACAAATTGCACAACAACTTTGGGGTCTAATTTCTCCTGTTACCCTTGGGAAAATAAAAATTTGGGGGCAAAGAGATAATTTTTGTGGAAAAAATATGATTTTTTATTTTCATGGCTCTACGTTATAAACTTCTGTGAAGCACTTGGGGGTACAAAGTGCTCACCACACATCTAGATAAGTTCCTTTGGGGGATCTAGTTTCCAAAATGGTGTCACTTGTGTTTTTTTTTTCACTGTTTAGGCACATCAGAGGCTCTTCAAACATGACATGGTGTTCGATCTAAAATTCCAGCCAATTCTCCATTGAAAAAGTCAAATGGCGCTTCTTCCCTTCTGAGCTGTGCCGTGCGCCCAAAGAGTGGTTTACTCCCATATATCGGATATGTATTCTGGAGAAATTGCACCACAACTTTTGTGGTTCATTTTCTCTTTTTGCAATTGTGAAAATAAAAAAATTGGTTCTGAATAAAATGTTTGTGAAAAAAAAGTTAAATGTTCATTTTTTCCTTCCACATTGTTTCAGTTCCTGTAAAGCACGTAAAGGGTTAATAAACTTCTTGAATGTGGTTTTGAGCACATTGAGCGGTGCAGTTTTTAGAATGGTGTCACTTTTGGGTATTTTCTATCATGTACACCCCTCAAAGTGACTTCAAATGTGATGCGGTCCCTAAAAAAATGGTTTTGTAAATTTTGTTGTAAAAATGAGAAATCACTGGTCAATTTTAACCCTTATAACTTCCTAACAAAAGATATTGTGCTGATGTAAAGTAGGCATGTAGGAAATGTTATTTAATAAGTATTTTATGTGACGTATCTCTTTGATTTAAGGGCACAAAAATTAAAAGTTTGAAAATTGCAAAATGTTCAAAATTTTCACCATGCTTCCTTTTTTTCATAAATAAATGCAAGTCATATTGAAGAAATTTTACCGCTAACATGAAGTACAATATGTCATGAAAAAACAGTCTCAGAATCAGTGGGATCTCTTAAGCAATTCAGAGTTATAACCACATAAAGTGACAGTGATCAGAATTGTAAAAATTGGCTTGGTTATTAAGCAGCAAATTGACTGTCACTAAGGGGTTTACAACAAGAGGCAAAAAATGCAGCGTCAAAAACGCATTATAAATGCATGTAAAGAAATGCATAAAATAAAGCAATGAAAAAACACAAGTAACCTAATTTTATTAAATAGGTGCGAAAAATCTACAACATCAAAAGCTCAGCCCCCTCAGAGTATACTGCAGCCACCCTCAGAGTATACTGTAGCCCCTCTCAGAGTATACTGAAACCACACCCACACAAATATAATGCAGCCCCCCCACACACAGTATAATGCAGCTCCCCCACACACAGTATAGTGCAGCTCCCCCACACACGGTATAGTGGAGCCCCCCTCCACATACAGTATAATGCAGCTCCCCTCCACACACAGTATAATGCAGCTCCCCTCCACACACAGTATAATGCAGCCCCCCACACAGTATAGTGCAGCTCTCCAACACAGTATAGTGCAGCTCCCCCCACGCACAATATAATGCAGCTCCCCTTCACACACAGTATAGTGTAGCTCCCCCAAACACAGTATAGTGCATCTCCCTTCAACACATAGTATAATGCAGCTCCCTCCAACACACAGTGTAGTGCAACTCCCCAACACACAGTATAGTGTAGCTTCTCAACACATTGTATAGTGCAGCTCCCCAACACAGTATAGTGCAGCTCTCCAACACAGTATAGTGCAGCTCCCCCCACGCACAGTATAATGCAGCTCCCCTTCACACACAGTATAGTGTAGCTCCCCCAAACACAGTATAGTGCAGCTCCCCCCACACACAGTATAGTGCAGCTCCCCCCACACACACAGTATAGTGCATCTCCCTTCAACACATAGTATAATGCAGCTCCCTCCAACACACAGTGTAGTGCAACTCCCAAACACACAGTATAGTGTAGATTCTCAACACATTGTATAGTGCAGCTCCCCAACACAGTATAGTGCAGCTCCCCAACACAAAGTATAGTGTAGCTCCTCCCCAACACATTGTATAGTGAAGCTCCCCACACACACACAGTACAGTGCAGCTCCCCCAACACACAGTACAGTGCAGCTCCCCCAACACACAGTACAGTGCAGCTCCCCAACACATAGTATACTGCAGACACGCATACACAGTATAATGCAGCCCCTGCACTCATACACACACAATAATGCATACACACTCACTCACACAATACTCTCCCCTTCTCCTTGTTCACCGTGCTGCTCCAGGCTCTGCTCTGGTCCTATTGGCTCCACTGCTGACACATCACAAGCAGAGGGGGAGTAATGGGAGAGGGAGCATCTGATGCTCTCTCCATCACTGCTTGCAACTGTATCGGCATCTATGATGCCAATAAGTTGAATGAGCGATAGGGCACAGGAGGCATCAGGCCCCATAGAGGCCGCATGGTGTGCCGCTATTAGCGGCACGCAACTGGCTGGGGCCCCTGGAGTAGTGGGAACTCTAGGCAGCTGCCTGGTCTGCCTTCCCCTGACGCAGGCCCTGCTTGGGCCAAAGATAGGGAATGTTCTTATTGGCCTGTATCTTACATCTTTTTTACATGTTCTACCAACCATTCCACTCCTTCTAACATTCACTGATCATACAGGAAGCATCATTTTACTTTTGTTGCCTTTTATTCTGTTATGGCTCACAGTGCCAGGTTGCCAGGGACTAGCATCCCACTTACAAATAATATGCTTGAAGATTTAATAATAACCAGTGTTTACATCCGTAACTGAACAAGTCATACACACATTTGTTTGTCTCTAAATTTTTATAGTTACTCTGGAGTTGGTAAATTCATATTTTTAATTCTGGATATTGGTACAAATTTATACCTAAATAAGCCACCATGTCTTTTATGCCAATTGATAGCCATTTAAGTAAATTGTGAAAAATTTTCCCTTGAGAGACTGCTGATGACTGGTAGCTCATAAACATAGGAAATTACATAGTTTTGTCTGGAAAATACAAAAGTCCAGAAAGTTCACCTATTACCATGCTGTGTTAATCAAAGAAGTGATAAACAACCCCTGTGAAGAACTGATAAATCTAACTTTGTGTATGACGGAAGCAAGATTTTTGATTCCAAACCTAGAAATCGAAATAAGAACCTGCACAATGTTATGTAAGCCATTGTCCGGTTGCTTCTAAAACACTAATTCTCATTGACTAGTCTACATAATAGCACAAATAATTGCACTGCCCACCAGGCAAATGTCCCGATAGAGCAGTGGAAATAAAATATTATGTAGGGGCAGATATACTGATTTCAACGATGAGTCACTTGCTTGGCTGTTGTAGTTTCAATAAAATGAGCGTTTTATCAACAGGAGATTATCATTAGATGACTAGTTATCTCATGCAATGTAGTCCTCTTGCTCTGTTTAACCCTTCCCCCACCAATGATTAGTAGCTTTCTGTCAATGTACAGTGTACATTGAATGCTGTATCCAGTTAGCCGGGATGGGGGTCCCTTTCTCCTGTGGGGTCCTCCATATTCTCCCCCTGTTCCCGGCTCAACCTGGGAAACTCCACACGTAATTGACAACAACTAAACTCGCATCCATTGTGTGCAAACAGCATCCTCCTGCACTTATGGATCTTGGAAGCTGATGAAGGCAAACAGTGTGGAACCGCCTCCCCCACATTTCTTCAGCTCAATGGTACGGATCCGCCCATACCGATGGAACAACTTTTCCAGCTCCTTCTTCTGCTTGAAGCTTTGGGTTCTAATTCGACGACAACTACTGCTTGGGGCTGGGTACTAGATTCCAGACTGTCAATGGATCCTTGTTTATAATCAACATCCTCCACAACGTTCTGGGCATGCCAAAGTACCAATTCCTGGATCAAATCTGACCGAGTGTCGGTGGTCCTGTATTTGATCTGTCTGGCACAACTCCTGTAGTTGTTGTTTCCTGTTGAGGCTGCAAATCCTCTTTGGTCCTCTTTTTAAGGCCGAGCTGGTGGGGTTAGACATGGTGGCGACCAAAATCGGCTGTGTATGCCTCACCTATGGTCTGTTAGTTTTGTCTATCTGCCTCCCTAATGATGGAGCCCATGGATGGTGTCTATTAACACCAGTCCCCTGCAACTCCCCTGGATCCGCCGGGCTGAGTAGTGTCCCATCACTGCCACCAAGTGTGGGGACACAATGGTCATTGGGTGCTCTTACTCGCTAGCCTGGTTGTTTTTAGAAAGACTGCATGAACCAGGGCTTATCCCACTGAATACTCGTACTCCTTTCCCATGGGCAGAATACTACTCAGACAACACAGGGTGATGGTAACACAGTGGGGTGATAATTTATTGTTCCACCAACAGTCAATTAAATATATTACAATCCCAGCAAATACACAAAATGGTGCAAATTACAGTCTCACCCTTTGTTGGCTTGCCAGGAAATAGAACATTTGTGACTTTGGGGCTTCCAGGGCCAACTACCCCAACCAGTAGCACCCCGCTTTTGGAGAGCACTCAGAGAGCCAGGATATGGGCAAGTTTAGGAAGCTAACAGAGTACATTGAGGTAGGGTTGCAGGTGATTCGATTGTCCCAACCTGAGTTCTCCAAACGTCTCCATGGCTTCAGTGATGGGCAGTGGTTCAAATCCGTATTCTTACAGTTGGAGCCATAGTGCCTTGGCTGCTGTCTTCTAGAGTTTATCTGTAGAAGGAGAGAGGTCCCTTTTGTACCCATAGCTGTCATTCAGGCCATTATCCACAGATTTGGGGGGAAGGAGGTCATCTCTCATTGTTCGAGTGTTTAATTAACCTGCATATTTGGGCCTTCAAGGTTTGCAGAACAGCAAGCTGTTGGGACTGTTACAAAAGGTAGTAAGCAGGCATTCACCAAATTAAAAAACATTGATTGTTCAATTAACCTGCGCCTTTGCCATTCAAGGATAGCAGAACAATTAGCTTTAGGGACTGATATAATAGGTAGTCAGCAAGCATTCAACAAATTAACAAACATCAATTCAACCTACAACAAGAGTCAACATTCGTGTTCATATGTACAATAGCTCATGTATCTGGGATTACTGAATAATACGTCTGCCATAATTAAGAATAAACGCAATGTCCTCACAATAAGATTTTAATTATTAATAATATAGTTAATACAGTACCGTAATTACTATGTCAGAATAAAGGGAAAAGAAAGTCCCACTAAATATCCCCACACTAAAGCAAAGTACAGTATACATTCATGTGCACTGTTAACTCTACACCACAAATATGTATTATACTTGGAAATAACTACACTCCTCAATATTGAAATTGCAACACAAAGAAAGAAATGTCATGGAATTATGAAAATCACAGGATCGATAAAAATGTTAATGATATGTAAGTGATGAAGAAATGTAAACAAACTTTTAAAAACATCTAATTTATTAAGTATTGAGAAAGAGTGCCTGTCATGACCACAAGGAGCGGTCCAGCGGATGGCACAACAAGCACCAACAATGGGATGGGAAAAGGGGGAGGAGGGCCCTAAAAGTAGGGAACGATGGATGGGGCACCTCCTAACTCAGCCTGTGCCTATCCCTAAAGTCCTATACAGGTCCTTCCCCCTGCCGTCGTCATGTACCTCATCCCTAGCTGTCACCTCAATAAACTCTGGCTAGTGCACTGGTCGGCAAAGATGATAGGCTCACCACTGCAGATAGTACAAACACAGGGGATTATGACAAGCGCGAGACAGACAAGGTATATAATCAAGCCACTTAGCTCCAGGCTCCGGTGCCAGGCTCCACACTGCAGAGGATACATGACCAGGACCCCAAACTCCACAGAAGTGGCAGATTCAGCGTTGACACCAGAGAACTGCAACTCCAAGGCTGGTATACATAGAAAACTCTATTACCAACAGTCAGCTGATGTGTCATGTGACTATTTAAAGGATGGTGGGAGTGGCCACCACCCACATCAGCTGACCTAGCAACACAGCAGCTTCTAGCAAGCTGACAGCAAAGAAGCTGACATTAACCCTTGCTGCCACGAAAGCAAAAAACATTTGAATCAAAGCAGAGCCAGAGCTGTCAAGAATCCAAAAGTGGATCGTGATAGTAGCCCCCTTTCAATGATGGGCCTCTGGACCCTTAACCTCATTGGAAATAACGCCTCAACGTGAGGATACCTCAACCCACTAGGATTCACCTCCGCAGTCATCTGATCCTTAGGTTTATGGCAAAAGCAGCCAATGGTGATGGAAATAACATAGGCTCCAGAGGCGCAACAAATCTCCCTGCACACGCTGAAATAAGCGCTTATAAAATGTGCCCCCTCATACCGTGAAATGGTCCTGGGGCGGGTCTTTCCCCCCTAATCAGACGCAGCACAGCCAGCACTCCGGGCCTGTGTGCACCGGGCGCCGCCTCCTCTTGCTTCATTAGCGTTCCAACTCCAGTCCTCAAGACCCCACAACAGGTCATGTTTTCAGGATTTCCTTAGTATTGCACAGGTGAGAATTTCATCACCTGCTCAAGCATTAATTCCATCGCCTATGCAATACTAAGGAAATCCTGAAAACATGACCTGTTGTGGGGTCTTGAGGACTGGAGTTGAGAAACACTGACCTAACTAATCTGATTGACAATTCTTTAGTGTCCCACCTTTCCTAACTGACAGTGTTTCTCCTTACTGTTGCTGAGATCTCAGACCACTCAATAAAATCTGCAGCTGTCAGTCAGTTTGTTTATAAAAAATATATTTGTATTCATGAGCTCTCTCTTTGGACTCATAAAATGCTCATTTTAAAGGGAACCTGTCACCCCCAAAATGGCTGGTGAGGTAAGCTCACCGGCATCAGGGGCTTATCTACAGCATTCTGTAATGCTGTAGATAAGCCCCCGATGTTACCTGAAAGAGGAGAAAAAGACGTTAGATTATACTCACCCAGGGGCGGTCCCGGTGCGGTCAGGTCGGATGGGTGTCTCCGGTCCACTCCGGCGCCTCCCATCTTCATTCCATAACGTCCTCTTCGGGTCTTTACGCCGCGGCTCCGGCGCAGGCGTACTTTGTCTGCCCTGTTGAGGGCAGAGCAAAGTACTGCAGTGCGCAGGCGCCGGAAAGGTCAGAGAGGCGCACTACAAAGTACGCCTGCGCCGGAGCCGCGGCGTAAAGACCCGAAGAGGACGTCATGGAATGAAGATGGGAGGCGCCGGAGCGGACCGGAGACACCCATTTGACCAGACCGCACCGGGACCGCCCCTGGGTGAGTATAATCTAACGTCTTTTTCTCCTCTTTCAGGTAACATCGGGGGCTTATCTACAGCATTACAGAATGCTGTAGATAAGCCCCTGATGCCGGTGAGCTTACCTCACCAGCCATTTTGGGGGTGACAGGTTCCCTTTAACTCAAGGATTAAGCTGCCATTAGAGGGAAGCTTCTGTTTAGAATCCTCATCTCTTGGTGGAAGAAGTGATTGCGAAGGGCAGAATGTAATGTGTAGAATGTAAAGGTCTTTTTGTTCACTAAATACATTAATCACCTATCCATAGGATGAGTCATTCATTTATAATCCAAGTGGTCAAACACTCATAAATCACAAAAATTTGGGTCCAAAAGTCCCATGTGTGTGTACTGCACTGCTCCTTTCACTGTCTATGAGACATCTCTATGATATCTCCGTAAGTCTCACAGAAAATGAATAAATCATTGGTCACACATGTACGAAACGATCCAGATCAAGTCACACAGGGAACTTTGGACTCCCTATTCTCGTGATCAGCTGGAGTCCCAAAGGTTGGACCATCTGTGATCACACATTTACAACCTGACCTATGAATAAGCGAAAAATGTATTTCCTGGGAAAACCCCTTTAATTTTCCCGTTGGTGGGGCTTCAGAAAAATTAAACTCTTAGGTTTTTTCACAAACAAAAAGGCATTGAACTTTTATATTTTTTTTATATTTTTAAAAACATTATCTTTTTACTTTTGGCATGCTTCAATAGTCTCCATAGGAGACTAGAAGCTGCCACAACCCGATCAGCTCTGCTACATAGAGGCGATGATCACATCCCCTCTATGTAGTAGAATTGCTCACTTGCTATGTGTGCCGACAAGTGATGAGCGAATATAATCGTTACTCGAGATTTCTCGAGCACGCTCAGGTGTCCTCCGAGTATTTGTTAGTGCTCGGAGATTTAGTTTTCTTCGCCGCAGCTGAATGATTTACATCTGTTAGCCAGCATAAGTACATGTGGGGGTTGCCTGGTTGCTAGGGAATCTCCACATGTTCTTATGCTGGCTAACAGGTGTAAATCATTCAGCTGCGGCGAAGAAAACTAAATCTCCGAGCACTAACAAATACTCGGAGGACACCTGAGCGTGCTCGAGAAATCTCGAGTAACGAGTATATTCGCTCATCACTAGTACCGACCACTGGGTGGCGCTCACAGCAATCCGGCACTGACAACCATAGCGGTCTCCAGGAGACCTCCGATTGTCATGCCAACACACCGGTGACCCACGATCACCGGTGGGCGTATTTACGGCACGATTGACGGAAGCGCTTGTTAAAGATCGCTGTCAGGGGTTGACAGTGGCATTTAATGGGTTAATAGCCAAGGGTGGATCGCGATTCCACCCGGGGCTATTGCGGGCACCTGCCAGCTGTTCAAAGCAGCTGACATGTCCTGGGAAAGATGTGGGCTCAACACCGGAGCCCACATCAAAGGGAGGGAATCCGACATCGGCGTACTATTACGACCGTTGTCAGAAAGGGGTTAAAATTAATAATTAAATGTAATAATTGTAATATTAATCAATAAGATAATACAATATAATAATTAATAATAATAATTGATAATTAATATTATTGGAATGGTTAAAGAGCAAACAAAATATTTAAAAAATCTAAAAAATGCTGTACTATTTGTGCATTAAGAGCTCACTTGGTCTTTTGTTGTAAGCACTAGTACCTATCTTAATTCCATGTGTTCCATAATATTTTCCAAGAAAAACAATTTTCCATTGGGCATATCATTCATGTTATGAAAATGATCTATCCATTATGATCCCGTCTTTCTGAGTATTCTATAAAAATATTAGAGTGCTCTGTAAAGATGAGCGGATTAAGTCGCAATACCAGCGTTCAGGTGAGCGATACCTGGTGGATAGACCTGAGGCCCCTGAATAAATCCGCTCATCTCTAGTGATGTCTGTATTGGGAGAGAACTTTTATGCCTATATCCAGCTTCAGTGTCGTTCTGAACTAATCACATCAGTAAAGCTTCTGCACTAATATATGGCAGTCTTTTACTACGATACCATAGGTATTTCATGTATTATAATATATTCCATTTAAACCTAATGTTTGACAAATACAACATAGAGCTATTTATTTCCAGCCATCAAATCTTTTAATGGTCTTGTGTTCAAAGACTAAATCCTTAGCAACAGTAAATATTGGTCTTTGACTCCACTTGTCTTCTGCAATTTTCCATTGCTTGGAATGCAGCAGGCTCCCATACCTCACGGACGGGTCTTTTGTCTTTGTTACCATCTGAACATGAAGCGCATGTTTTATTCTGGCCTATATTTTACTTTACTGGAAGAATAGCTGGAAAGCTTACAAATATCACTTAGGACATTTTAAACATTCTACATAAATTATGCAGGATTAACCTTACACAATAAGCTTCTGTTTCGGCTTTGAGATAACAAAGAGCGAACATATGCTGGAAACTAAACCCAACAGGTCCAGCCGCCAACATCTGTGCAGGGCGTATTTACTGTTTAACACTATTTACATTGAACTTGTCTAGAATTCCTGAAATATGACGTTACAGGGAAAAAAAACGTCAAATTTTATCAAAATTGGACTTTTCTCAACCTAATAGGAATATGTTCACTACAGCACAGTTATGAGTCTAATAATACTGTTCAGCATATGTTTTAATTATGATATAGATGCCTACTTGTTATAACCAATTGTAGTGCATGGCAAAGAACTATTTATGGTGTTATTCTATTATACGTTATGCTTGTACTTGGATACGAATACACTATGTGCAGAATTATTAGGCAATTGAGAATTGTTATGCATATTTTCGAATTCCAAGTTGTATAAACTTGATTGCTTATTGGATGAAGCATATCAGGTGATGTGTATTTGTGCAATAAGGGAGGGTTAGGCCTAAGGGCATCAACACCCTTTATCAAGGTGTACAGAATAATTACGGTAGGCAGGCAAAATGGGTCAAAAAAGAGATTTAATTGACTGAAAAGCCAAAAATTGTTACAAGTTTTGCAAAGTGATACAGCAATCTTGAAATTGCTGTGAAATTGGGGTGTGATGACAGAACCATAAAATGTTTTGTCGTTAACAATCAACAGGGCTGCAAAAAGAATTTGGCAAGAAAAAAAGACGCTCAATAATTGACCAAAATTTTAGTAGAATCAAACATGAACCAACGGTGAGCCCCATTATTCTCCAGTGCCATCATATTCTAGAATTACAACCTCCCTGGAGTGCCCAGAATTACAAGGTGTTCAGTGCTCAGAGACATGGCAAAGGTAAGGGAGGCTGAAACCCGACCACCACTGAGCAAGACATAAGTTGAAGCGGCAAGACTGAGCCAAGAAATACTTGAAAACAGATTTTTCAAAGGTTTTATAGACTGATGAGTAGTGTTGAGCATTCCGATACCGCAAGTATCGGGTATCGGCCGATACTTGCGGGTATCGGAATTCCGATACCGAGATCCGATACTTTTGTGGTATCGGGTATCGGTATCGAAACAACATTAATGTGTAAAAGAAAAAATTAAAATAAAAAATATTGCTATACTCACCTCTCCGACGCAGCCTGGACCTTACCGAGGGAACCGGCAGCGTTCTTTGCTTAAAATGCGCGCGTTTACTGCCTTCCGTGACGTCACGGCTTGTGATTGGTCGCGTGCCGCCCATGTGGCCGCGACGCGACCAATCACAGCAAGCCGTGACGTAATTTTCAGGTCCTGAATGTGTAGCGCCCCCACTGCCGCAGGGCCGAGGGGTACCCGGTACCGGGCCTCTGAGTCTCTGCTCTGGAGTTGTCACGGTGGCTAGGCCCGGTCCGTGACCCTGCTGAGGGGCGTACAGTGATAGATATGATCGATAGTGGTGGTGGTGCGGTGCAGTAAATAACGAGGACACCAGGTTGCAGTATCTTTACCTCTTTACTGAAGATCTCTGGGTCCTCAATCCGGAATACGGTTAACCAGGCTGCGCAAGTCCGGCCGGTCCAATGGCACCTCCAGAGTTCTCCTTGCAGGTGGAAATCTGTGCCTTCCTGCTAGCGCTATGTGTTGCGATCCTTCCCTGCTGTGCTTACGGAAAGTCCCCACAACTGTTGTGTCCGTTTCTTAAGTTCCCTCACAACTCGATTAGATGATGTTCTGCTAATCTTCCGTCCCTCCCTGATGTTACAGTTAGGACGGCACCCGTATGACGGGTAGGCTCGGAGCTCTTCCGGGACCCTAGAGTCGCCCCTCTCCACAAGTTGCCTGCTATGTCTTCGTAGGTGATTTAGGTGAGACAGCCCGCCTATGACTGACTGTCCTGCCGTTGGTTTGAAGTATTGCTTGAAGCTAGGTGTATGAATACTTCCTCGGCGTTCCGGCCGCCGGTTGTGTGCCTCAGTAGGATGTTGCCTCGGTCTCACAGCACGACTCCTACTGGTATTCTCCTTCTTGCTTTGATCTCATTTCTCACTCAGCACAATCTATCTCGCTTCCAATCCCTCCTTGGGCACCGCCGCTATGCTGAGCAGGCACGGTCCCGTTACGTTCTCCCAAGTTGCCAGGCCTCTGTCAGGATCCCACCCCTGACAGGGACCCTACCGAATCTTCTCCCACAACACCCTCTGCCACAAGGTGTTGCCTGGTTCCAACCCAGTCAGCTTTCGGTTCTAACTTCCTGCCTGACCCCCAGTGTTACCAGTATGTGAGGAGTGGCTGTTATGACCCCAATGGCAGAGGGTCTCAGGAATAAATACCAAGTCTGCAAACACAAAAAACCAGCTCATAGGGCAGTGGTAACTGGGCTGACCATATATCTAATCCTAGCACCACAAATAGCAGTAGCCGGGGAACGTGCCTACGTTGGTTCTAGACGTCTCGCGCCAGCCGGAGAACTAACTAACCCTAGAAGGGAAAAGAAAGACCTTTCTTGCCTCCAGAGAAAAGACCCCAAAAGTTGGATACAAGCCCCCAACAAATAATAACGGTGAGGTAAGAGGAAAAGACAAACATAAGAATGAGCTAGGTATTTAGCAAAGAGAGGCCCACTAGCTAATAGCAGAATATAGTAAGATGACTTATATGGTCAGCAAAAACCCTATTAAAATATCCACGCTGGATATTCAAGAACCCCCGAACCGACTAACGGCCGGGGGGAGAACACTAGCCCCCTAGAGCTTCCAGCAAGGTCAGAACTCACATTTAGTACAAGCTGGACAAAAATAGAAGCAAAGCAAATAACCCAAAAAACAAAGAAGCAAGACTTAGCTTAATTTTGCAGGAACCAGGACCAGCAGACAGGAGCAACAGAAGGATCTGATTACAACGATGCCAGGCACTGGACTAAGGATCCAGGAAGTTTATATAGCGACACCCCTGGACTAACGACCGAGGTGAGTGCCAAACTGAAGAAAGACAATCCCAGAGTAATATCACTAGTGACCACAAGAGGGAGCCAAAAAGTCTAATTCACAACAGTACCCCCCCCTTAAGGAGGGGTCACCGAACCCTCACCAAGACCACCAGGACGATCAGGATGAGCAGCGTGAAAGGCACAAACTAAATCGGCCGCATGCACATCAGAGGCAACCACCCAGGAATTATCCTCCTGACCATAGCCCTTCCACTTGACCAGATACTGAAGCCTCCGCCTGGAGAGATGAGAATCCAAGATCTTCTCCACCACGTACTCCAACTTGCCCTCAACCAACACCGGAGCAGGAGGCTCAACAGAAGGAACCACAGGTACAACGTACCGCCGCAACAAAGACCTATGGAACACGTTGTGAATGGCAAACGACACCGGAAGATCCAAGCGAAAGGACACAGGATTAAGGATTTCCAATATCTTGTAAGGACCGATGAAGCGAGGCTTAAATTTAGGAGAGGAGACCTTCATAGGAACAAATCGAGAAGACAGCCATACCAAATCCCCAACACGAAGTCGGGGACCCACACCGCGGCGGCGGTTGGCAAAACACTGAGCCTTCTCTTGTGACAACTTTAAGTTGTCCACCACATGATTCCAGATCTGCTGCAACCTATCCACCATGGAATCTACCCCAGGACAGTCAGAAGGCTCCACATGTCCCGAGGAAAAACGAGGATGGAAACCAGAGTTGCAGAAAAATGGCGAAACCAATGTAGCGGAACTAGCCCGATTATTAAGGGCAAACTCAGCCAACGGCAAGAAGGTCACCCAATCATCCTGATCCGCAGAAACAAAACACCTCAAATAAGCCTCCAGAGTCTGATTAGTTCGCTCCGTTTGTCCATTAGTCTGAGGATGACAGGCAGACGAAAACGACAAATCAATGCCCATCTTAGCACAAAAGGATCGCCAGAACCTGGAAACAAACTGGGATCCTCTGTCAGACACAATATTCTCAGGAATGCCGTGTAAACGAACCACATTCTGAAAGAACAAAGGAACCAGATCGGAAGAGGAAGGCAGCTTAGGCAAAGATACCAAATGGACCATCTTGGAAAAGCGATCACATACCACCCAGATGACAGACATGCCCTGAGACACCGGAAGATCTGAAATGAAATCCATGGAAATGTGTGTCCAAGGCCTCTTCGGGACAGGCAAGGGCAAGAGCAACCCGCTGGCACGAGAACAGCAAGGCTTAGCTCGAGCACAAGTCCCACAGGACTGCACAAACGACCGCACATCCCGTGACAAGGAAGGCCACCAAAAGGACCTAGCCACCAGATCTCTGGTGCCAAAAATTCCCGGATGCCCTGCCAACACCGAGGAATGAACCTCGGAAATGACTCTGCTGGTCCACTTATCAGGAACAAACAGTCTGTCAGGTGGACAAGAGTCAGGTCTACCAGCCTGAAATCTCTGCAACACACGTCGCAAATCCGGAGAAATGGCTGACAAGATAACTCCCTCTTTAAGAATACCAACCGGTTCTGCGACTCCAGGAGAGTCAGGCACAAAGCTCCTTGAAAGAGCATCAGCCTTCACATTCTTTGAACCTGGTAAATACGAGACCACAAAGTCAAAACGGGAGAAAAACAATGACCAGTGGGCCTGTCTAGGATTCAGGCGTTTAGCAGACTCGAGACACATCAGATTTTTGTGATCAGTCAAGACCACCACACGATGCTTAGCACCCTCGAGCCAATGACGCCACTCCTCAAATGCCCACTTCATGGCCAACAACTCCCGATTGCCAACATCATAATTCCGCTCAGCAGGCGAAAACTTCCTCGAGAAAAAGGCACAAGGTCTCATCACAGAGCAACCAGGGCCTCTCTGCGACAAAACGGCCCCTGCCCCAATCTCAGAAGCATCCACTTCAACCTGAAAGGGAAGTGAGACATCAGGCTGGCACAAAACAGGCGCCGAAGTAAACCGGCGCTTCAACTCTTGAAAGGCTTCCACGGCTGCAGGAGCCCAGTTAGCAACATCAGAACCTTTCTTGGTCATATCCGTCAAAGGTTTAACAACGCTAGAAAAATTAGCGAAAAAACGACGGTAGAAGTTAGCAAAACCCAAGAACTTCTGAAGACTCTTAACTGACGTGGGTTGAGTCCAATCATGAATAGCTCGGACCTTAACTGGGTCCATCTCCACCGCAGAAGGGGAAAAAATAAAACCCAAAAAAGGAACCTTCTGTACTCCAAAGAGACACTTTGAGCCCTTAACAAACAGAGCATTCTCACGCAAAACCTGAAACACCATCCTGACCTGCTCTACATGCGAGTCCCAATCATCAGAAAAAAACAGAATATCATCCAGATAAACAATCATAAATTTATCCAGATACTTCTGGAAAATATCATGCATAAAGGACTGAAACACTGAAGGAGCATTAGAGAGCCCGAAAGGCATCACCAAGTACTCAAAATGACCTTCGGGCGTATTAAATGCAGTTTTCCATTCATCTCCTTGCTTAATGCGCACAAGATTGTACGCACCACGAAGATCTATCTTGGTGAACCACTTGGCACCTTTAATCCGGGCAAACAAGTCCGACAACAGAGGCAAAGGATACTGAAATTTAACAGTGATTTTATTCAGAAGCCGATAGTCAATACAAGGTCTCAAAGATCCGTCCTTCTTGGCCACAAAAAAGAATCCCGCACCAAGAGGGGAAGAGGATGGACGGATATGCCCCTTCTCCAGAGATTCCTTGATATACGAACGCATTGCGGTATGCTCGGGTACAGACAGATTAAATAATCTTCCCTTAGGAAATTTACTACCTGGAATCAAATCTATAGCGCAGTCACAGTCCCTATGAGGAGGAAGAGCACTGGACCTGGACTCGCTGAATACATCCTGGTAATCAGACAAATACTCAGGAACTTCCGAAGGAGTAGAGGAAGCAATAGACACCGGCGGGGCATCACCATGAATTCCCTGACAGCCCCAACTTGACACAGACATTGCCCCAATCCAAGACTGGATTATGGGTCTGTAACCATGGCAAACCCAAAACGACCAAATCATGCATTTTATGCAGAACAAGAAAACGAATCACCTCCCGATGTTCAGGAGTCATGCACATGGTTACCTGTGTCCAAAACTGCGGTTTATTTTCTGCCAATGGCGTAGCATCAATACCTCTAAGAGGGATAGGATTTACCAACGGCTCAAGAACAAAACCACAGCGCTTGGCAAACGACAGATCCATAAGACTCAGGGCAGCACCTGAATCCACAAACGCCATAACAGGGTAGGAGGACAATGAGCAAATTAAAGTTACAGACAAAATAAATTTAGGTTGCAAATTACCAATGGCGACAGGACTAACAACCCTAGTTAGGCGTTTAGAGCATGCTGATATAACATGTGTAGAATCACCACAGTAAAAACACAACCCATTCTGACGTCTATGATTTTTCCGTTCATTTCTAGTCTGAATTATACCACATTGCATTAAATCAGGTGTTTGTTCAGACAACACCACCAGAGGATTCGCGGCTTTGCGCTCCCGCAAACGCCGGTCAATTTGAATAGCCAGCGCCATGGAATCATTCAGACCTGTAGGAATGGAGAAACCCACCATCACATTCTTAATGGCTTCAGAAAGGCCATTTCTGAAATTTGCGGCCAGAGCACACTCATTCCACTGAGTAAGCACGGACCATTTCCGAAATTTTTGGCAATACACTTCAGCTTCATCCTGACCCTGAGAAATAACCAGCAAGGCTTTTTCTGCCTGAATTTCAAGATTGGGTTCCTCGTAAAGCAATCCGAGCGCCAGAAAAAATGCATCAATATTTGCCAATGCCGGATCTCCTGGCGCTAGCGAGAAGGCCCAATCCTGAGGGTCGCCCCGTAAGAAAGAGATAACAATTTTTACTTGCTGAGCTGAGTCTCCAGATGAACGGGGTCTCAGAGATAGAAACAATTTACAATTATTCCTGAAATTCCTAAACTTAAATCGGTCTCCAGAGAACAGTTCAGGAATAGGTATTTTAGGTTCAGACATTGGACTACTGGTAACAAAATCTTGTATGCCCTGCACACGAGCAGCAAGCTGATCCACACTTGTAATCAAAGTCTGGACATTCATGTCTGCAGCAAGCACAAGCCACTCAGAGGTAAAGGGGAGGAAAAAAGAGAGGAAAGGAAAAAAAAAAAAAAAAAAATCAGACTTTCCTTTCTTGTAATCCCACTTCTGCAATGCATTAAACATTCAACCTTGGCCTGGCATACTGTTATGACCCCAATGGCAGAGGGTCTCAAAAGTACATACCAAGTCTGCAAACACAAAAAACCAGCTCATAGGGCAGTGGTAACTGGGCTGACCATATATCTAATCCTAGCACCACAAAAAGCAGCAGCCGGGGAACGTGCCTACGTTGGTTCTAGACGTCTCGCGCCAGCCGGAGAACTAACTAACCCTAGAAGGGAAAAGATAGACCTTTCTTGCCTCCAGAGAAAAAGACCCCAAAAGTTGGATACAAGCCCCCACAAATAATAACGGTGAGGTAAGGAGAAAAGACAAACGTAAGAATGAACTAGATATTTAGCAAAGAGAGGCCCACTGACTAATAGCAGAATATAGTAAGATGACTTATATGGTCAGCAAAAACCCTATCAAAATTTCCACGCTGGATATTCAAGAACCCCCGAACCGTCTAACGGCCCGGGGGGAGAACACCAGCCCCCTAGAGCTTCCAGCAAAATCAGGAATCACATTTAGTACAAGCTGGACAAAAAATAAGAGCAAAGCAAATAACCAAAAAACAAGGAAGCAGGACTTAGCTTAATTTTGCAAGATCCAAGACCAGCAGACAGGAGCAAACAGAAAGGAACTGATTACAATGATGCCAGGCACTGGACTGAGAAACCAGGAAGTTTATATAGCAACACCCCTGGACTAACGACCCAGGTGGGTGCCAAACTGAAGAAAGACAATCCCAGAGTCATATCACTAGTGACCACAAGAGGGAGCCAAAAAAGTCTAATTCACAACATTCAACTCCTGGAAAGCCTCCACGGCTGCAGGAGCCCAGTTAGCAACATCAGAACCTTTTTTGGTCATATCCGTCAAAGGTTTAACAATGCTAGAAAAATTAGCAATAAAACGACGGTAGAAGTTAGCAAAACCCAAGAACTTCTGAAGACTCTTAACTGACGTGGGTTGAGTCCAATCATGAATAGCTCGGACCTTGACTGGGTCCATCTCCACCGCAGAAGGGGAAAAAATAAACCCCAAAAAGGGAACCTTCTGTACTCCAAAGAGACACTTTGAGCCCTTAACAAATAAAGCATTCTCACGCAAAACCTGAAACACCATCCTGACCTGCTCTACATGCAAGTCCCAGTCATCAGAAAAAAACAGAATATCATCCAGATAAACGATCATAAATTTATCCAGATACTTCCGGAAAATATCATGCATAAAGGACTGAAACACTGAAGGAGCATTAGAGAGCCCAAAAGGCATCACCAAGTACTCAAAATGACCTTCGGGCGTATTAAATGCGGTTTTCCATTCATCTCCTCGCTTAATGCGCACAAGGTTGTACGCACCACGAAGATCTATCTTGGTGAACCACTTGGCACCTTTAATTCGGGCAAACAAGTCTGACAACAGAGGCAAAGGATACTGAAATTTAACAGTGATTTTATTCAAAAGCCGATACTCAATACAAGGTCTCAAAGATCCGTCCTTCTTGGCCACAAAAAAAGAATCCCGCACCAAGAGGGGAAGAGGAAGGACAGATATGCCCCTTCTCCAGAGATTCCTTGATATACGAACGCATTGCGGTATGCTCAGGTACAGACAGATTAAATAATCTTCCCTTAGGAAATTTGCTACCTGGAATCAAATCTATGGCACAGTCACAGTCCCTATGAGGAGGCAGAGCACTGGACCTGGACTCGCTGAACACATCCTGATAATCAGACAAATACTCAGGAACTTCCGAAGGAGTAGAGGAAGCAATAGACACCGGCGGGGAATCACCATGAATACCCTGACAGCCCCAACTTGACACAGACATTGCCTTCCAATCCAAGACTGGATTATGAGTCTGTAACCATGGCAAACCCAAAACGACCAAATCATGCATTTTATGCAGAACAAGAAAACGAATCACCTCCCGATGTTCAGGAGTCATGCACATGGTTACCTGTGTCCAAAACTGCGGTTTATTTTCCGCCAATGGCGTAGCATCAATACCCCTCAGAGGGATAGGATTAACCAACGGCTCAAGAACAAAACCACAGCGCTTGGCAAATGACAGATCCATAAGACTCAGGGCAGCACCTGAATCCACGAACACCATAACAGGGTAAGAGGACAATGAGCAAATTAAAGTCACAGACAAAATAAATTTAGGTTGCAAATTACCAATGGCGACAGGACTAACAACCCTTGTTAGGCGTTTAGAGCATGCTGATATAACATGTGTAGAATCTCCACAATAAAAACACAACCCATTCTGACGTCTATGATTTTTCTGCTCATTTCTGGTCTGAATTCTATCACATTGCATCAAATCAGGTGTTTGTTTAGACAACACTACCAGAGGATTAGCGGTTTTGCGCTCCCGCAAACGCCGGTCAATTTGAATAGCCAGCGCCATGGAATCATTCAGACTTGTAGGAATGGAGAAACCCACCATCACATTCTTAATGGCTTCAGAAAGGCCATTTCTGAAATTTGCGGCCAGAGCACACTCATTCCACTGAGTAAGCACGGACCATTTCCGAAATTTTTGGCAATACACTTCAGCTTCATCCTGGCCCTGAGAAATAGCCAGCAAGGCTTTTTCTGCCTGAACCTCAAGATTGGGTTCCTCGTAAAGCAATCCGAGCGCCAGAAAAAACGCATCAATATTTGCCAATGCCGGATCTCCTGGCGTTAGCGAGAAAGCCCAATCCTGAGGGTCGCCCCGTAAAAAAGAGATAACAATTTTAACTTGCTGAGCTGAGTCTCCAAGAACGGGGTATCAGAGATAGAAACAATTTACAATTATCCCTGAAATTCCTAAACTTAAATCGGTCTCCAGAAAACAGTTCAGGAATAGGTCTTTTAGGTTCAGACATTGGACTACTGGTAACAAAATCTTGTATGCTTTGCACATGAGCAGCAAGCTGGTCCACACTTGTAATCAAGGTCTGGACATTCATGTCTGCAGCAAGCTCAAGCCACTCAGAGGTAAAGGGGAGGAAGAGAGGAAAAAAAAAAAAAAAAACTCAGAATTTCCTTTCTTATTATCCCACTTCGGCAATGCATTAAACATTCAATGTCGGCCTGGCATACTGTTATGACCCCAATGGCAGAGGGTCTCAGGAATAATTACCAAGTCTGCAAACACAAAAAACCAGCTCATAGGGCAGTGGTAACTGGGCTGACCATATATCTAATCCTAGCACCACAAATAGCAGTAGCCGGGGAACGTGCCTACGTTGGTTCTAGACGTCTCGCGCCAGCCGGAAAACTAACTAACCCTAGAAGGGAAAAGAAAGACCTTTCTTGCCTCCAGAGAAAAGACCCCAAAAGTTGGATACAAGCCCCCAACAAATAATAACGGTGAGGTAAGAGGAAAAGACAAACATAAGAATGAGCTAGGTATTTAGCAAAGAGAGGCCCACTAGCTAATAGCAGAATATAGTAAGATGACTTATATGGTCAGCAAAAACCCTATTAAAATATCCACGCTGGATATTCAAGAACCCCCGAACCGACTAACGGCCGGGGGGAGAACACTAGCCCCCTAGAGCTTCCAGCAAGGTCAGAACTCACATTTAGTACAAGCTGGACAAAAATAGAAGCAAAGCAAATAACCCAAAAAACAAAGAAGCAATACTTAGCTTAATTTTGCAGGAACCAGGACCAGCAGACAGGAGCAACAGAAGGATCTGATTACAACGATGCCAGGCACTGGACTAAGGATCCAGGAAGTTTATATAGCGACACCCCTGGACTAACGACCCAGGTGAGTGCCAAACTGAAGAAAGACAATCCCAGAGTAATATCACTAGTGACCACAAGAGGGAGCCAAAAAGTCTAATTCACAACAAGTGGCCTAATGAATACAACCCTTAGCTCCCCCTGGAGGCCCGGCTGTGAAATGTATTGGTGTCTGTGATACCTGGTCAGATGAACTCCTTCAGTGCCATCAGACGTACCATAGCTCCCCTTAGTGGCGGAGCCACAGTACTGCAACGACCAGGACTCTGGGGCGCTGCACTCCCCCCAGTTAAATCCAGTACTCCTGGACTGGGAAGAAAACAACAATACAGGTTAGCAAAAATACATACAATTTTGAAAATGCAATAACAATAAGTAAGCTTGAACAGAGCTTCCCTTTATGGGAGGTGAGGACACTTGAACGTTACAAACATGGTTAAACATTATAAATTACAGGCTATAAATAACTCCTGTTACCCAACCGGGTATTCTACTTAGTGCAAACTTTTGAATATTAAGTTAACATTGCCTTTGAGGACGTATACTCCCTATACACTAAAGACTTTACTTATAAACATTATAATATTAATTAACTCTTTCTCTTTCATTCTCCTTCGTTAGATCTGCAGGACCGCCTGTCCTAACTGCTCCAGGCCTACTGCCTCTCCTTTCTTTACAGGACCGCTCCTTTCAGCCCGGGCCTTCTGCCTTTTCAACTACTATACACAGTATAGAACATAACATTTACTTTCAGTTTGAAATCACTGAGCCATCCTTACATAGCTCCCAAGAGGACTCACTGACTAACCCCGTACGGGTTCACTCTCTGTCCTCATTTTCTATCAACATTATCAATCATTTCTTACAATCAACTGGTTGGATACATATAACTTTTTCATGTAAGCATCATCATCACTTTCTTTTTGTCAAGACATTATTGCTATCTATCAGTCTTAAAGCAATACCATTCTTTAAGTGCAACAAGTGAACATCCCCTTTAAGAGGGGACCAAGTCTTTATGAGGTAGCACATCTTCTCAGCTACCAGTCCATACTCAGCAAAGGCTCCGGTGCGGTATCTTCACAAAGAGTCCTTCTTTAAGTAAAACCAGTAGGGAGCACCTTTAAGAAGGTGCAAACTATTTACATGCAGTTTGTATCATGCACTGTTCATGATTGCGGCAGTTCTTGATAACAAAGAAGCAAATAGAAAATAACCAAAAAACAAGCAGTAGGGATCCCGGGTCAACAAAGGGATCCCTTTAAGAGTTAACCCTAGACGGGTTTAGCAGCAAAACAGTAGAACAGTAACTATTTACATTCTCATGGTATCGAGGTTTATCCTCATAGTAGGGTGCACGACATCAGCCGAAAGTGGACACCTCCTGACTGTGCAGGCTTCGATCCTTGGTCGACGGCTGATGCCGCACTAGTGTCACTGGTGGATTTCCCGGGTGCAGTCAGACCACCTGATGTCTGAATCTGAAGGCGGACTCTAGCCGCCAGCTCAGTTGCTGCAATGAGACGTACGGCGGCAATAGTGGTAAGATCTGTCACGTCTGGTTCCATCATGGTTGAAGTAACAGATGACGCTCCCCCAAGCTCACATCGGCGAACGTTCCGAGCGTACCATCCGTATGCATTCCGATGACGGGTGTAGGTCACCTGATCCCCCTTTTGCAATGGATCACCATCTCGGCTGCAGCAGGGAGTCTTCACGTTGCAACTAGTAACGAAGACGTCGGTTGGTAGCCCCGGTTCCTGTATGGAGCCCCATCCCCTCTTCGGGTGGAAGGCCAACACAGTTCCCCGCTTTACCACGTCCTTCTTACCACACGCAAGAGGCGATTGTTGTACTCTCGGTGGGTCAGTCAGTTCTGCCTCTTTTTGTCTTTTCCAATGTAGGATCAAGCATTGTTTGTATTGTTCCCAGGTAAGCACAGCAAGGGTGAAACCTTCCTCCCGAGCCCCATCTGGCCCAATCCGGGGGGTGTCCCACTGGAGAATCACCCCGTCTGGGCCCACGTCTATGGGTTCTCCCATCCTGGTCGGCAGCGGGGGTACCAGCTTCCCCATTACGTCGGGGGGTAACACCACTAGCTCTGCCGAGAGGAGACGGCTTTTACTGGGGTGAGGGTCGGTCGCGGGAGCGGGATCGAGCGGGGGAGCAGGGGCGTCTTCCATACCTGCGCCTGATGTGATTCCACCGATGTCGATCCGGTCCACTAACAAGGACGCTGGAGTCGGCTGCAGCCCGGACCGCGGCTCCTCCAATGCAGTCTCCGGATGCGGCTCCGCCCTCCATGGTTCCTCCTCCGCTGGCTCCGAGGTCGGGATGGGTAGGCTCAGCTCCGCTGCCGGTTCCAAGGAATTCAGGTCCTTCCGCTGCGGTGGACGTGGGTCCGCCTCTGGTGGATGAGGGCAAGCCGGGATTGCTCCTTCCTCGTTCAGGCACTTGCTGTTCATCATCGCTGCCTGATAGTCGGTGGCAGTGCATGCACCTGGCTCCGCCATTTCTCCAGGGTCGAGATTCTCCGTCACCCGCTTCCCGCCGTTGCAAATCATGGGGTCGTCCTCTGCTTTGAGGCAGGTCTTCGCTTTGCAGCAAGAGGCGCAGGGGGCGGTCGCCGCTTCTGGCGCCACTTTGGTAGTCTCCTCCCATGGCACGCCCTCCTTCTTCTTTGGTGTAGCAATGGCGGCGGTTTTTGGCGGGAACTTCTGGCGGCAAACGGCAATACACAATCCTCTCAATAAAGCACAGTCCAAGCACGATAAATCACAGTTCCAAGGCACACATGACCTGATTCTTCAGGCTTAAGTAGATCCTGTTCGTGACGCCAAGTTGTAGCGCCCCCACTGCCACAGGGCCAAGGGGTACCCGGTACCGGGCCTCTGAGTCTCTGCTCTGGAGTTGTCACCGTGGCTAGGCCCGGTCCGTGACCCTGCTGAGGGGCGTACAGTGATAGATATGATCGATAGTGGTGGTGGTGCGGTGCAGTAAATAACGAGGACACCAGGTTGCAGTCTCTTTACCTCTTTACTGAAGATCTCTGGGTCCTCAATCCGGAATACGGTTAACCAGGCTGCGCAAGTCCGGCCGGTCCAATGGCACCTCCAGAGTTCTCCTTGCAGGTGGAAATCTGTGCCTTCCTGCTAGCGCTATGTGTTGCGATCCTTCCCTGCTGTGCTTACGGAAAGTCCCCACAACTGTTGTGTCCGTTTCTTAAGTTCCCTCACAACTCGATTAGATGATGTTCTGCTAATCTTCCGTCCCTCCCTGATGTTACGGTTAGGACGGCACCCGTATGACGGGTAGGCTCGGAGCTCTTCCGGGACCCTAGAGTCGCCCCTCTCCACAAGTTGCCCCCTATGTCTTCGTAGGTGATTTAGGTGAGACAGCCCGCCTATGACTGATTGTCCTGCCGTTGGTTTGAAGTATTGCTTGAAGCTAGGTGTATGAATACTTCCTCGGCGTTCCGGCCGCCGGTTGTGTGCCTCAGTAGGATGTTGCCTCGGTCTCACAGCACGACTCCTACTGGTATTCTCCTTCTTGCTTTGATCTCATTTCTCACTCAGCACAATCTATCTCGCTTCCAATCCCTCCTTGGGCACCGCCGCTATGCTGAGCAGGCACGGTCCCGTTACGTTCTCTCAAGTTGCCAGGCCTCTGTCAGGATCCCACCCCTGACAGGGACCCTACCGAATCTTCTCCCACAACACCCTCTGCCACAAGGTGTTGCCTGGTTCCAACCCAGTCAGCTTTCTGTTCTAACTTCCTGCCTGACCCCCAGTTTTACCAGTATGTGAGGAGTGGCCTAATGAATAGAACCCTTAGCTCCCCCTGGAGGCCCGGCTGTGAAATGTATTGGTGTCTGTGATACCTGGTCAGATGAACTCCTTCAGTGCCATCAGACGTACCATAGCTCCCCTTAGTGGCGGAGCCACAGTACTGCAACGACCAGGACTCTGGGGCGCTGCAAATGCCTAATTCTAGGCATTCAGGATTTGAAAATTACATTACGGCTTGTGATTGGTCGCGTCGCGGTCACATGGGCGACGCGACCAATCACAAGCCGTGACGTCACGGGAGGCAGGAAACGCGCGCATTTTAAAATTACGTCACGGCTTGTGATTGGTTGCGTGCCGCCCATGTGACCGCGACGCGACCAATCACAAGCCGTAACGTAATTTTCAAATCCTGAATGCCTAGAATTAGGCATTCAGGACCTGAAAATTACGTCACGGCTTGCTGTGATTGGTCGCGTCCACATGGGTGGCACGCGACCAATCACAAGCCGTGACGTCACGGAAGGCAGTAAACGCGCGCATTTTAAGCAAAGAACGCTGCCGGTTCCCTCGATAAGGTCCAGGCTGCGTCAGAGAGGTGAGTATAGCAATATTTTTTATTTTAATTCTTTCTTTTACACATTAATATGGATCCCAGGGCCTGAAGGAGAGTTTCCTCTCCTTCAGACCCTGGGAACCATCAGGGATACCGTCCGATACTTGAGTCCCATTGACTTGTATTGGTATCGGGTATCGGTATCGGATTAGATCCGATACTTTGCCGGTATCGGCCGATACTTTCCAATACCGATACTTTCAAGTATCGGACGGTATCGCTCAACACTACTGATGAGATGAGAATGACTCTTGATTAGCCAGATGACTGAGCCCATCATTGGATCTGTAACAAGCACACACATCCACTTTGACTCAGATGTCAGCAAGGTGGAGGTGGGGTATTGCTATGGGCTGGTATTATTAAAGATGAGCTAGTTGGACCATTTGGGGTTGAAAATAGACTCAAAACTAATTTGAAACCGTACTGTCAGTTTATACAAGATATTTTCTTCGAGCAGTGGTGCAAAAAAACTATTGCATCTTTCAAGAAATACAGGAAAATGCTCCATGACATGCATCAAAATTCTCCACTGCTTAGCTAGGCAGTAAAAGCCTTAAAGGTGAAAGAATAATGATATGGCCCCCTTCCTCACCTGACCTAAATCCTATTCAGAACTTGTGGACCCTTATTAATTGGGCGATTTACAGTGAATGACAACAGTACACCTCTCTGAATAGTGTTTAGGAGACTGTGGTTGGTTCTGTGCAAAAAGTTGATTGTTAACAAATTAGCAAACTGACAGACTCCATAGGCTCCAAGGCTTATTACTGGTATTGAAAAGAAGGCTGGCTATATTGGTCAGTGATATATATTTTTTCAAAATGTCAAAAACGTTAGTAAGTATTTTTGTACATTTTGAGTTGTTTTGTTATTCTCACTTTAACAGATGAAAATAAACAACTGATATTTGCCCAGTGATTCTGCACATACATATATTCTCCTAAGAAAGTCAAAACTCCACTTTTGCAAAAATTTCTACATTTTTTTTTTCAGTCAAGATAGGGTGCAGAGTGTACATTAATGTGAAAAAATAAACTTTTTTGAATTTACCAAATGGCTGCAATGAAACAAAGAGTGAAAAATGTTAAGGGTTATGATTATGACTACTTTCCGTACCCACTGTATATGTTAAATCTAAATACTCTTGATTGTGTCACAATTGCTGCAGCCAGAAAACTGAGTGATACATTGATGAAATCACAGTACCATTTACTACATTATGATGTTCTCAGGTGAATCAAAGTCTCTTTTCCTACATTATGCTGTTCTCAGGTGAGATAGCAAAAAAAATTGATAGATTTCCTTTAAGCTCTTCGCGACATGCACCATATGTTCCCACAAAGCGAAGTATATATATATGGCGCTGGTGTTTACCGCGCTGCAGCACACTGTGACCGAGTTAAGATGGCTGTCTCTGACAGCAGACCATCCCTGCACGTCGCCACAGGGGGCCTGTACCACCCCCCTGTGTTGGTGATTGCTGTGATTGGCTGATCAATTCTGACATCTGTGATATTACACAATGTCCTCCCTGAGACGATCCTAACTTTGATCATCTATATAAAATTCAACCAGTAGTTGATCACTTCACCAGAAAATTTCCTGAGGCGTACAATCCCCAAAGGGACATCTGCATAGATGAATGTCTGGTTCATTTCAAAGGGAGGCTAAGATTGTGACAATACCTGCCCAGAAAGAGGGCCAGGTATGGAATTTAACTGTACAAGCTGTGCTAGAGTACCTCAGGGTGTACCCACGGATTTAGATTCTACGATGGAAAGATCACCAAGATTGACCCCCCTGAATGCCCCCCTGTCTTGGGGGTGAGTGGGAAAATTGTGTGGGAATCGCTGCACCTATTGCTGAATAAGGGTTAACACCTCTACATATATAAATTTTACACCAGCATCCCACTATTCAAGACCATCTCTGTCAGAGGTACAGTTGCATGCGGCATCATGCGAAAAAATCAGAGAGGCTGCTAATTGGGCAACTGATGAGAAAGGGCGAAAGAACAGCCCAATGCAGTAACAACATACTGTTGGTCAAGTATAAGGACAAAAGGAATGTCCTTATCTTTAAAACCATACACGTGACAATAGCTCCCTTGTCACTGTCCGAGGTACCACAACAGAAGTCCCACAGCCAGACTGTATCCTGGATTATAATGAGTACATGGGTGTTGTAGAGCATAGAAGCATAGAATGTTAGAGTTGGAAGCGACCTCAAGGGTCATCGTGTCCAACCCCCCAGGATTCACAAAACCATCTCAGATGGATGTCTGTCTAGCCTCTGTTTGAAGACTTCCATTGAAGGAGAACTAACCAGCTCTTGTGGCAGCAAGTTCATTGATCACTCTCACTGTCAAAAAGTATTTTCTAAAATCTAATCTGTATCTTTTTTCTTTCAGTTTCGTTCCATTGCTTCTCGTGTTTTCATGTGAATGAAAATAAGGATGATCCCTCTACACTGTGACATCCCTTCAGATATTTGTAGACAGCTATTAAGTCTCCTCTTAGCCTTCTTTTTTGCAAGCTAAACATTCCCAGTTCCTTTAACTGTTGCTTGTAGGACATACTTTGCAGCCCGCTCACCATTCTGGTAGCTCTTCTCTGAATTTGCTCCAGTTGTTACCGATTGGTGAGAATTTCATTTAGCAAAATCTCCCATCCTTCTTGGACATTTCTGTCCTGTAGAATATCCAGCCATTGGACCTTTCCTACCCTCTTTCTAAGTACATTAAAATCTTCCTTTCTGAAGTCCAAGTTTAAAGTCTGATTCTTCGCTGATCTTTAGTGTTGAGCGATACCGTCCGATACTTGAAAGTATCGGTATCGGAAAGTATCGGCCGATACCGGCAAAGTATCGGATCCAATCCGATACCGATACCCGATACCAATACAAGTCAATGGGACTCATGTATCGGACGGTATCCCTGATGGTTCCCAGGGTCTGAAGGAGAGGAAACTCTCCTTCAGGCCCTGGGAACCATATTAATGTGTAAAATAAAGAATTCAAATAAAAAATATTGCTATACTCACCTCTCCGACGCAGCCTGCACCTTACCGAGGGAACCGGCAGCGTTGTTTGCTTAAAATTTGCGCTTTAACTTCCTTACGCGAAGTCCCGGCTTGTGATTGGTCGTGCACCGCCCATGTGGCCGGGACGCAACCAATCACAGCAAGCCGTGACGTAATTTCAGGTCCTTCAGGATTTTAAAATTACGTTCCGGCGTTGTGATTGGTTGCGTCGCGGTCACATGGGCGACGCAACCAATCACAAGCCGTGACATCACGGGAGGCAGGAGACGCGCGCATTTTAAAATACGCGCGTCTCCTGCCTCCCGTGACGTCACGGCTTGTGATTGGTTGCGTCGCCCATGTGACCGCGACGCAACCAATCACAACGCCGGAACGTAATTTTAAAATCCTGAAGGACCTGAAATTACGTCACGGCTTGCTGTGATTGGTTGCGTCCCGGCCACATGGGCGGCGCGCGACCAATCACAAGCCGGGACTTCGCGTAAGGAAGTTAAAGCGCGAATTTTAAGCAAACAACGCTGCCGGTTCCCTCGGTAAGGTGCAGGCTGCGTCGGAGAGGTGAGTATAGCAATATTTTTTATTTTAATTCTTTATTTTACACATTAATGTTGTTTCGATACCGATACCCGATACCACAAAAGTATCGGATCTCGGTATCGGAATTCCGATACAGCAAATATCGGCCGATACCCGATACTTGCGGTATCGGAATGCTCAACACTACTGATCTTCTTCCTCTTGCAATCCAAAATTCAAGGATAGCATGATAGTTGATTCCTAAATTCCTTCCATTTCCTCCCTGTTCGTAAGAATTAGGTTCAAGATAGCAG